>NW_026057577.1:24450519-24607390 GCF_023721935.1 Panthera uncia | reverse complement strand
TCTTTCTTTCTTTCTTTCTTTCTTTCTTTCTTTCTTTCTTTCTTTCTCTTTCATAGTGTCATTGCCTAGTTTTGGCCTTGTGGAATATATTTGGAAACTTTCTTTCCTCTTCTATTTTTTGGGATAGTTTGAGAATAGATAGTAATTCTTCTTGAAATGCCTAGTATAGGGGCACCTGGGTGGCTCAGTTGCTTAATCATCTAACTCTTGATCTCAGCTTAGGTCTTGATCTCAGGGTTGTGAGTTCAAGCCCTGCATTGAGCTCTGCACTGGGCCTGAAGCCTACTTAAATAAACAAACAAACAAACAACAACAATAAAAAATGCCTGGTAGAATTAATTTGTGAATCGATCTAGTCTTTGATTTATTTTTTGGTGGCTTTTTGATTACTGATTCATTTTCATTATTTGTGATTGGTCTGCTTAGATTTTCTATTTCTTCCTGGTTCAGTTTTGGAAGATTATGTCTCTAGGAATTTATCCATTTCTTCTAGGTTGTCCAGTTTGTTGCATATAATTTTTCATAATATTCTCTTATAATCCTTTGTATTTCTCTGGTGTCAGCTGTTACTTCTCTCTCGTTTCTGATTTATTTGGGTCCTTTCTCTCTCTCTCTCTTTTTTTTCTTTATGAGTGTGGCTAAGGTTTTGTCAATTTTGTTTACCTTCTCAAAGAACCAGCTCTTGGTTTCATCTATTTATTTCTTTTTCTTAGTCTCTTATGTCATTTATTTCTGCTCTGAACTTTATCACTTCCTTTCTCCGACTTACCATGGGCTTTGTTTGTTCTTTTTCTAGTTCCTTTAGGTGTAAGGTTAGATTATTTATTTGGTCTTTTTCTTATTTCTTGAGGTAGGCCTGTATTGTTATACACTGCTCTCTTAGAACTACTTTTGCTGTGTCCCAAAGATTTTAGACTGCTATGTTTTTATTTTCATTTGTCTCCATGTATGTTTTAATTTCTTCTTTGATTGCTTTGATGAGTCATTGGTTGTTTAGTATCATGCTGTTTAGTCTCCATGTGTTTATTTTTCTTCCAGTTTTTTCTTTTGATTTATTTCTACTTTCATACCTTTGTGACTGGAAAAGATGCATAGTATGACTTCAATCTTCTTAAGTTTATTAATGCTTGTTTTATGGCCTAATATATGATCTATTTTGGAGAATGTTCCATGTGCACTTGAAAAGAATGTGTATTCTGTTATTTTTCAATAGAATGTTCTGTATATGACTGCTATGTTCTGTATATGACTGCTATGTCCATTCAAAGACACTGTTTCCTTATTGATTTCTTATCTAGATGATTTGTCCATTGATGTAAGTGGAGTGTTAAAGTCCCCTATGTTATTGTATTACCATCAATTTCTCTCTTTATGTCCATTAATATTTGCCTTATGTATTTAGGTGCTCCAATGTATTTACAAGTGATAAACTCTTTTATTGCATCGATCTCTTTATGATTATGTAATGCCCTCTCTGTCTGTTGGTATGGTCTTTGTTTTATTTTATTTTTGTTTATTTATTTTTTTTACTCTTTAATTTATTTATTAATTTACATCCAAGTTAGTCAGCATATGGTACAAGAATGATTTCAGGAGTAGATTCCTTAATGCCTCTTACCCATTTAGCCCATCCCCCCTCCCACAGCCCCTCCAGCAACGCTGTTTGTTCTTTATATTTAAGAGTCTTTTATGTTTTGTCCTCCTCCCTGTTTTTATATTACTTTTGCTTCCTTTCCCTTATGTTCATCTGTTTTGTATCGTAAATTCCTCATAGGAGTGAAGTCATATGATATTTGTCTTTCTCTAATTTTCCTTAGCATAATATCCTCCAGTTCCATCCATGTAGTTGTAAATGGGGTATGGTCTTTGTTTTAAAGTTTGTTTTGTATGGCATGTTTTTTTTTTTTTTGAAACACATAAATTTTTAATTTTGATAATGTCCTATTTACTTCTCCTGTGTTACTTTTGTTTTTTGTGTCTTATCTATGAAATCATTGCTTTGTCAAGGTCAACATTTTACACCTATGTTTTCTTCTTTTAGATTTAGTTCTTACATTCGGGTCTTTAATCCATTATAAGTTTCTGTATATCATGTTAAGTCTAACTTCATTGTTTTGCATATGGCTATCTAGTCCCACTACCATTTGGTGAAAAGATTATTTCCCCATTTAATTGTCTTGGCATCCTCATTAAAAAATCAACTAACTATAAATGTGAGGATTTGTTGCTGGGCTCTCAATTCCATTCCACTGATTTATTTATTCTTATGCCAGTATCAGACTATCTTGATTTCTGTAGCTTTGTAGTAATATTTGAAATTGGTGTGATTCCTCCAGCGTTTTTTTTGTTGTTGTTGTTATGTTTTGTTTTGTTTTTTGGCTTTTTGGTTTGTTTGTTTTTGTTTTTGTATTTTAGATTGAAGTGTAGTTCACACTTGAGTGTTCTTTTTCTATTTTGTTTTGGCCATTCTGGGCCCCTTGATTTTTAAAAGTAGACTTTATGTTTTAGAACAATTTTAGTTTCACAGCAAAACTGAACAAAAAAAGAGTTTCTATATATCTCTGCTCCTACTATCAATATCCTGAACCAGAATGGTACATATGTTACAATCAGTGAACCTACATTAATACATCATAATCTTAAAAAGTCCACTGTTTACTTTAGGGTACATTGTTGGTGTTGTACATTCTATCAGTCTGAACAAATGTAAAATGACATCTATCATTATAGTATCATTCAGAATATTTTCACTGTCCTAAAAATTCTCTGTGCTCTGACTTTTCATCCATCCTTCCCCACTAACCACTGACCTTTTTATTGTCTCCATAGTTTTGCCTTGTCCAGAATGTCAATCTGTTTACAGATTGACTTATTTTCTCTTAGTAATATGTGTTGTAGGGTTTCTCCATGTCTTTTGATGACTTGATAGTTCGTTTCTTTTTAGTGCTGAATAATATTCCATTGTCTAGATGAAATACCTTATTTATTTATTTACCTACAGAAAAATATCTTGGTTGCTTCCAACTTTTGGCAATTATGAATAAAGGTGCTATAAATACCTCTGCACAGGTGGTTTGTGTGTTTGTCTGTGTGTGTGTGTGTGTGTACACAAATTTTCAACTCATGTGGATAAATACCAAGAAGCACAATTGCTGGATCTTATAGTCAAAATATATTTAGTTGTTAATAAACTGCCAAACTGTTTTCCAAAGTGGCTACATCACTTTGCGTGCCCATCAACAATGACTGAGAGTTCCTGTTGCTCTACATTTTTACCAGCATTTGGTGTTGCCAGGGTTTTGGATTTTGGATATTTTTAAGGGTGTATAGGTATATCTTATTTTTGTTTTAATTTGCAAGTCCCTAATGAGATAGGATATTGAACATCTTTTTATATGCTTATTTGCCATATATATATCTTCTTTTCAGGTCTCTTGTCAATTTTTAAATCCATCATATATTTTCTTATTTCTGAGTTTTAGAAGTTATTTTTATATTTTGGATTACGGTCCTTTATCAGATACATCTTTACCAATACTTTTTGTAAAAACATTATGCATGTTGGGATTTTGACTGGGATTGCAATGAGCATTTAGATCAAATTGGAAAGAATTCACATCTTGATGATACTGAGTTTTTCTGTTAATGAATATGGACTGTCTCTCCATTTCTTTAGTTGATTCCTTCATCAGAATTTTATACTTTTCTTTATTTAGATATTATACATACATATATATACACATATTAGATTTATACCTAAGTATTTCATTTTTTTGGGTGCTAATATATAAATGGTATTTTAAAAAAATGTTTGAGGGGCGCCTGGGTGGCGCAGTCGGATAAGCGTCCGACTTCAGACAGGTCACGATCTCGCGGTCTGTGAGTTCGAGCCCCGCGTCAGGCTCTGGGCTGATGGCTCGGAGCCTGGAGCCTGTTTCTGATTCTGTGTCTCCCTCTCTCTCTGCCCCTTCCCCGTTCATGTTCTGTCTCTCTCTGTCCCAAAAATAAATAAAAAACGTTGAAAAAAATTTTTTTTTGAATTCTACTTGTTCATTGAAAGTTTATGGGAAAGTGGCTGGCTTTTGTATATATTAACCTTGTATCCTGCAAACTTGCTTTAAAAGCTTATTAGTTCTGGTAGTGTTTCTTGTTGTTGTTTATTCCTTCTGTATTTCTACAAAGAAAATGATGTCATCTGTGAACAAAGATAGTTTTATTTCTTCCTTCTCAATATGCATACCCATTATTTCTTTTCCTTGTCTTACTGCATTAGACATGGCTTCCAGTATGTGATAGGAGTGGTGAGAGGACATTCTTATCTTGTTCTTGATATTAGCAGGAAAACTGTTTAGTTTCTCACATTTAAATAGGTGTAGGTTTTTGCAGATGTTCTTTATCAAGCTGAGGAAGTCCCCCTCTATTCCTAGCTTGAGAACTTTTATCATAAACCAATGCTAGATTTTGTCAAATACTTTTTTCTGCATCTACTAATATTATATGTTTTTTTTTCTTTTTTAGTCTGTTGATGTGATGAATTACATTAATTTATTTTCAAATGTTGAACCAGTTTTGCATATCTGGGATAAATCCCACTTAGTCATGATAGATAATCCTTTTTATACAATGGTACATTCAATTTACTAATATTTTGTTGGGGATTTCTGCATCTGTATTCACAAGGGATACTGATCTGTAATTTTATTTATTTATTTATTTATTTATTTATTTATTTATTCATTTATTTATTTATGCATGCTCTGGTGTTTGTATTAGGGTGATGCTGGCCTCACAGAATGAGTTACGAAGCATCCCCTCTGCTTCTGTCTTCTGAAGGAGGTTGTAGAGTATGGTAAAATTTTTTCCTTAAATGTTTAGAATTTACCAGCAAATCCACCTGGGCCTGTTATATTTTGTTTTGGAAGGTTATTAACTACTGATTAAATTACTTTGATGTATGTAGATCTATTCCAATTGCCTATTTCTTCTAGTGTGAATTGTGGCTGATCGTGTCTTTGAAGGAATTGGTCCATTCCATCTAGGTTACCAAATTCGTGGGCAGAGAGGTGTTCACAGATAGTATCCCTTATAATCCTTTTGATATTCCTGGGGTCTGTAGCGATGTATGCTCTTTCATTGTGACTAATGGCAACTTGTGTCTTCTCTTTTTCTTGGGTTAGCTTGGGTAGAAGCTTTTTTGGTTTTAGTGATCCTTTTTAAAGAATCAGCTTTTCATCTCAATGATTTGATTGCTTTTCAGGTTTCAAGAGAGAATTTTACAATTTTATTAAATTATTCTTTAACTTTGATTATTTCTTCTGCTTCCTTTGAATTTAATTTGCTCTCCTTTTTCCAGTTTTAGGGGGAAGCTTAAATTAATAATTTTAGGGGCACCTGGGTGGCTCACTCGATAAAGCCTCCAGCTCTTGGTTTTGGCTCAGGCCATGATCTCACAGTTTGTGGGAATGAGCCCTGTGTAGGGCTGAGCTGACAGCACAGAGACTGCTTGGGATTCTCTCTCTCTCAAAATAAATAAACATTTAAACAAACAAAAAACGTTAATGATTTTACATCTTCTTTCAAAAATTTTTTTAAATGTTTATTCAATTTTTGAGAGAGACAGAAACAGAAGGCAAGTAGGGGTGGGGCAGAGAGACAGGGAGACACAGAATCCAAAGTAGGCTCCAGGCTCTGAGCTGTTAGTGCAGAGCCCGACACGGGGCTTGAACCCATGAACCACAAGATCATGACCTAAGCCAAAGTCGGATGCTTAACCGACTGAGCGACCAAGGTACCCCTAGATCTTCTTCTAATACATGCATTCAATGCTATAAATTTTCCTCTAAGCATTGTTTTTGCTGTATCGTAAACTTGTTTCGTTATATTTTCACTTAGTTCAAAACATTTTAAAATTTTTCTTGAGATTTCTTCTTTGATCTCTAAGTCCACATGAATTTTTGAACTAGCTTTTCTTTTTCTGCAAAGAAGACAGTTAGAATTCTTATTCTTCAATAAGAATAAATGATTTCCAATGACTAAAAGTACTTTGGAACCAATGTAACGCCAACTGAGGTCTACAATACTTTTCTCCTTTAGCTTCATTCTTTTTCCGAATGTGTCACTTCAAAACAGAAATAAGATTTATTTTTTGAACGTACAACCTTGATATCGAGTCACAGCCTCCACCAACTGAACCATCCAGGTGCCCTCCTCCTAGTATCTTTGATGGAATATTACAAAATACATTTTGTCACTCTTCTTTCTCTTCCTTCCTCTTTTTTGATGTATTTATCCTTCTGTGAATAGCATCAACAATTCCTGAAAATGAAAGAGCTCTAAGGCTCATTAGCTATAAGAATGGTAAGAATCTTACTCTTGAGACCAAGTGTTTACCCTTTTTAAATTTTATTTTCTGTCATATCACATTAGACACTTATATTTGGCCACATAGTAAAGGCTGGGGTCAGGAGAGCATTAAGCTTTGCTAGACTGCATTTAAAAAAAGTTTCCTGGAGCACATTTTTGTTATTAAAGAAAATAAATTAGGTTCTAATTCAAGAGGTGTTTCTCTGGATTTTTGTTAATGCTGTAAAAAAATTGTTTTGTGTCTGCCATAATAAAACCAGTGCATTGATTTTCCTTTCTGAGTTCAGGAAATGCCTCATTTAATTATTTGTTTGCTAGTAACTACTCTTAGGTAAAAAGCAAAGGAATGAATTCCCTTTATGATGGAAATAAATGGTAAATATGGCATATAGCATGTATTTTGCAGTTTATACTACTTACATTCCATTGAACATGGCTATGAATGAGTCAGGGAAAGACATATCAGAGAGTTCTCGTGTTTGCTAAAGGGAGGATTTAATTCTTGGTATTGAGATATTCTATGTCTTTAAGATTCAGCTATTTGGTGTGTTTAGGAATCTGTAAAAGGTTTTGTTTAAGAGTATAATTATCATGATGAGCATGTATAGAAATGCTGAATATTGTACACCTGCAACTAATATAACACTGTATTTTAACTATAATGGAATTAAAAAAAAAGGTTTTGTTATTACTCTTGTGAAATCGTAATGACTAGCATTTCTCTTTGGAAAATATAAATTACCCTGTGTTGGAGTTTCCAAGAGGACTCCCAATAAATACCACCTCTCTTCCTTGTTTGAGTTTTGGACAAACTGAGAAAATAAAACCAAGAGTAAAGATAGAAGCCAACATTTTGATTACATCTTACTATTGGTAGAGATGTGGTTGGAGGATATGACCCTAGGTCTGTAGGCATGTGTTCTGCCTAATTCTCAGCCCATAATTAGATTTAATCCAGGAGGGGTGAAAGAACTGGGAGAATAGTAGGGGATAGGAGTTACTTGCTTGTAAGAGGAAGAATGGCAGAAGTAAGAATTTCCATTAGGGGTTATTCTTCACAGATTTACCCAACAGATAAATCACTTCACTCTCATGGGATGGAATGGAAAAAATGGAAGAATGTGCTTAGGAAGAGGCCCTCCCCAAGGAAGCCAGGAGAAGAAGAAAGGAATTCCATTCCTACATTCCCCAGTTCTTTGTTCTTTTAACCCATTTATTTAGTTACTAAGCCTGTGGTTGACCACTGTTTAGTGCCCCTTCATAAAACTGCTCCTCCTAAATCATTCACTTCTCTCTGGGCATCATTCTGGAACTGTTAGTGGGAATTTAGATTTTGACCCAAGAAGGCCAGGAAATGAGTGAGAAAATACATTTATTAGTCAATACTAAAGATACTCCATTTCAAAGGCTGGAAACTAATTCCCCACTTTGCATTCTCAACTATGTACAGTTACACTGTCCAACAGAGTGTATCAGAGGTCCTGCATGAGAATGGATTAACATATTAATATATAGTAATTAAATAATAACACAAACTCTGAAAATATGGAACTTCATGTGTGAATGTGAATGTAAATCTTTCCTCATTATCAAATTCCGAGAAATTAGTCTAAACATAAAATCTTTTTGTAAATTTTATACAAAGGAATTAAAATCCAAAATCAACATTTTTGTTCTATTGAGCTGCAAGTCTTAAGTTAAAATTTTTTCAGACCCCAAACTCATCCTCTCAAATTTCTTTTATTTGGTTTGAGCCAGGGACTAGATACTTAGCCATGGACCATGATGTTATGGTTTCAGCTGGCTCTCATGTAAGGAGTATGTTTTCTTTAGAATTTCAGAAATAATACCTGTTCAAGAGTCAGGTTTTTCCTGGCTCTCCCATTTTAAAAAGTTCAGAGTGTTCACAGACCTTATCATAGCCACAGATTTAGGAAATGAGATGTCTCTATCCCAGGAGCAGGAGATGGGGGAAACCCATACCCCACTCTGCTTCAGCTTCAATGAACTTAGGAGATGGGGAGTACAAGAATACTTGGGCAGAGAGCTCCAAGCTGGAGAAAACCAACCCACTGTCAAGGAAACCCACACTCACAGCTACATGCAAAAAAATGCACAAAATGTAACCATGTACAAAAATAAACTCAAAACAGTTTCAAACCTAATTAAGACCTGAAACCATAAAAACTCCTAGAAGAAAACATAGGCAAGTAAACCCATGGATGTTGATCTTAGCAGTATTTTTCTGGATCTGTCTCCTGAGGCAAGGGAAATGAAAGCAAAAATAAACTACTGGGACTACACCAAACTAAAAAGCCTTTGCCAAGTGAAGGAAACCATCAACAAAATCAAAGGGAAATTTAATGCATGGGAGATGTGTGCAAATGATATATTCAATAAGGGGTTAACATCCAAAATACATAAAGAACTCCTAAAACTCAACACCAAAAAAAAAAGCAAACAATTTCATTAAAAAATGGCAGAGGACCCAAACAGACACTTTTCTAAAGAGGACATACAGATGGCTAACAGACACATGAAAAGATGCTCAACATCCCTAACCATGAGGGGAATATAAATCAAAACCACAATGAGATATCACCCCACACCAGTCAGAAGGGCTAGTATCAAAAAGACAAGAAAAAAACAAGTGTTGATGAGGATGTGGAAAAAAGGGGACCCTTGTGTACCATTGGCAGAAATGTAAACTGGTACTGCTACTATGAAAAAACAGTATGGAGATTCCTCAAAAAATTAAAAATAGAACTACCAAACCATCCAGTAATTCTACTTCTGTATATTTACCCCAAGAAAATGAAAACACTAATTCAAAAAGCCATATGCACCCCTGTGTTCACTGCAACATTAAATATAACAGCCAAAATATGGAATCAAACTAAGTAGTCCATCAATAGATGAACAGATAAAGCAGCTGTGGTATATCTATAAAGGGGAGTATTACTTAGGTATAAAAAAGAAAAATCTTGCCGTTTGCAGCAGCATGGATGGACCTAAGTAAGTCAGAGAAAGACAAATACCATGATTTCATTTATGTGTGGAATCTAAAAACAAATGAATAAACGGCAAAAAAAGAGAAACAGACTGATAAACACAGAGAATAAACTGATAGCTGCTAGAGAGGTGGGGTGGGGAGGTGAAGGGGATTAAGCAGTGCAAATTTCCACTTATAAGGTAAAGAAGTCATGGGAATGAAAAGTACACATAGGAAACACACTCAATAATAATGTAGTAACTTTGTAAGGTGACCATAGTAACAATAGTTATTGTGGTGAGCATTTCCTAATGTATACAATTGTCAGATCACTATGTTTTTGTTTTTTTTTCAGTAGGATCCATGCCCAACATGGGGCTCGAACTCACTAACCTCAGATCCAGAGATCAAAGGTTAAATGCTCCACTGACCCAGCCAATGCACCCCACTGTGTTGTACTCTTGAAACTAATATTTATTGAAATTATATTTAAATTAAAAAAAAACCCAAACTGGGGCGCCTCGGTGGCTCAGTAGATTAAGCATCGGACTTCACAGCTTGTGAGTTCAAGCCCCACATTGGGCTCTGTGCTGACAGCTCAGAGCCTGGAACCTGCTTCATATTCTGTGTCTCCCTCTCTCTCTGCCCCTCCCCCGCTCATACTCTCTTTCTTAAAAATAAACAAACATAAAAAAAATTAAAAAAAAAAACCCAAAGTTAATCACCATACACTTCTCAAACAACCTTGTAGATAAGGTGTTCCCTCTTTGCCCCTGTATTTGTAGGAATTTTCCAGGGAAATAGAGCCAACACAATACAGATAGATATAAATAGATATACAGATTTAGATACAGATGAGATTTATTATAGGAATTGGCTCACTGCGGTTATGGAGGCTGAGAAGTCCCATGATCTGTATTCTGCAAGCTGGAAACCAGGAAAGCTGTTTATTTACTTCAGTTCAAGGCCTGGTAACCAAGGGCCTCTGGTGTAAGTCCGAAGGCTCCAGAGTCTGAAGGCTGGTGAACCAAGCGGAGTTGCAACATCTGATATCCAAAGGCAGGAGAAGATGGACGTCCTAGCCCCAGATGAGAAAGTCTGAAAGAGAAGACAGGAAATTCTCAAAAAGGACTGAATGACACCCACCCATATTTGTCAGGGTGGATCTTCTTTACTCAGTCTACTGATTTAAATGCTAATTTCTTCCCGAAACAGCCTCACAGATGCACCCAGCAATAATGTGTGATCAGCTCTCTGGGTGTCCTTTAGCTCAGTCAGGTTGACAAATAAAAATCACCGTCTTAGCCTCCTAGGGAGAAACAGCAAAGGAGGACACTCCTTGGCTGAACTTACCCAAGTTAGAGGTTTCTAAGCAACTGCTGAACGTCAGTGAGTCCCCTTATTGGTCTCCTCCCCTCCCACGCACAGGACTTCAGGTTAAAATTTATCTAATTTTAAACCTGAGGACACCTGGACCCCAGGCTGCTGGTAGAGGCTTAACAACTGACTGGAGCTTGTTAGGGGCAGAGCCTTGATTCGTAGTGTTGGCTGATCTGCATGGCATAAATACTCCCACCCGGGCCAATTTCAAGCTGCCAAGTGAAAATTGAGTTGAGAGGAGATGTGCAGAAGCACAATGTTATATGATATTTCCACCGTACAATATACATAAATATTATCAGGAATACAGATAATTGCAAATTGTAGTAAAATAATTAGGAAGTGATAACTTTTGAGTATTGTAAAAAAAACCCTTCTATAAAAATTTTTAATTTTAATTTAATTTCTTTTTCAAAATTTTATTTATTTGTTTTGAGAGAGAGACAGAGACAATCAGAGGGAGAGACAGAATCCCAAGCAGGCTCCAAGCTGTTAGCAAAGAGCCTGACTCCTGGCTCCATCCCACAACCCTGGAATCACGATGCCAGAGGAAATCAAGAGTCAGACGCTTAACTGACTGAGCCACCCAGGTGCCCAAACACCTTTTTATTTTTAAATAATTACAGACTCACAAGAAGTTGCAAAATAGAACCAGGAGGTTCTGTGTACCCATCACCCAGTTTCCACCAATGGTAATATCTTATATAATGATTCTATATTATGAAACCCAGGCAATTGAGATTTCATGGCCTTTGATTTTTTAAATTCCACTTTTAATTGTGGTAAAATACAAATAACATAAAATTTACTATCTTAACTCTTCTTCTTTTTTTTTTTTTTTTAAGTTTTTCTCTGCTCACTCTAGGTACAATTCCAAGTAGCTAACATTTATTGAGGAAAACTATGCCTAGCATGTGCTTTCCGTGTAAATTTGGTCCTCACAACTATTGAAAATAGATGCCAGTTTTCTTTTCTTTTAAGTGTTTATTTATTTATTTTGAGAGAGAGAGCACACATGTGAGAGAGTGAGGGGAGGGGGAGAGGGAGAGAGTCCCAAGCAAGCTCCATACCCTTAGTACAGAACCCACTAACTGTGATCATGACCTGAGCCTAAATTGAGTGACTGAGCCACCCAGGTGCCCCCTATCTTAACCATTCTTAACTAAGTGTACAGCTCAGTACTATTTTTTATTCACAATATTGTGAAACCACCTCCAGAATTTTTACCTTGCAAAACTGGAACTCTATGTCCATTAAATAACTCCCCACTCTTCCTACCCTCAACCCCTGGCAACTACCATTCTATTCCCAGGGTCTATGAATTTGATTACTCCTGGTATCTCATATAAATGGAATCATACAGTATTTTTTGTCTCTGGTTACTTTCACTGAGGATAATGTCCTTAAGATTCACTCATAAGGCATGTGTTAAAATTTATTTCCTTTTTAAGGCTGCATTGAAGTATTGCATTGTGGGTATATACCACATTTTCTTGATCCATGATCTGCTGATGGACACTTGGGTTGTGCCTACCCTTTGGCTATTAAGAATAATGCGACTGTGGACATGAGGGTTGCCTGTGTTTTTAACATAACTTATGTGTTAGTTTGTATAATTTAATTTTTAATTATGGCTGTATTTAAAACTGCCTTGAAAAATTCCTGAAAATTTAACAATTGGTTTTGAGCCACTTTACCAACTAACACATCAGTGGATTATAGTCACTTGAGCGTGGGAATGAGCACAATGTGTTCTGAGACAGTGGCAGAGGAGAAAAAAACAAAACAATATTTTCTCCCATTTTGTTTTATTCTCTCCCGCTGGGCTGCCTCCCGTTCTAGGCCAAAGCCACCATACCTCACACATACCAGTTCAAAGTACTTCCCCCATTAAGAATTTCTCACCATTTTCCTTCTTTACATACTTGAGGTCAATCTTGGGAGAGGGAGCCAGTATCTCTGGCAGCTCAGCATCCTTTCCTATGTTATCTCTACCATTTGCAACGATATTTTCTTTTTTTTAATGAATGTTTATTTTTTAGGGAGACAGAAGGACAGAGAGTGGGGGAGGAGGAGAGAGGGAGGGAGACACAGAATCCGAAGCAGGCTCCAGGCTCTGAGCTGTCAGCACAGAGACCGTTGTGGGGCTCCAACTCACGAACCATGAGGTCATGACCTGAGCCAAAGTTGGATGCTCACCTGACTGAGCCACCCAGGCACCCCTGCAATGATATTTTCACTGGTGAAGTATGACAACAGAATGCCTGTCTCCTTTCATAGGACTATGCCTTATTAATCCTGGACTTCATGCTTACTGGAGCCCTTATCTGGAGGAGAGGGTATGCCTGTGCCTTAAAAACACACGTTGCATCCCCTGACATTTCCAGGGGGATAGAAGTCTTTTAACTTGTCAACAGTGATTTTTTCCCCTTCTAGACAATTGCCAATCTCTGGATGGAGGGGATGATCCCCTGAGGCTTTGTGGACTGCTTTAGTTTTCATGAATGCCTAATGGGATTAGGAGAATTTCTGCTTTGATTGCAAATTGGGAGAATGCGCTTTAGGAAGTAATGAAGATACAACTAAAGTTGAGCAAAGAAGGCCTTATTGCATTATGGTTTGTAGAACACTGTTAATTTTCCAGAAAAGTATATATATTTTTTTATGTGTATAGCATATAATGAGAAGTTGTAGTGGGGCCATTTGCATGGTACAATTATACTTTTGATGAGTGCTATTCATAAACGTTAGCCATGTACTTTGGGGACTCATTAAATTTCATTTAGGTGACACATTTGAAAATTCATAGATCTGATAGGAAATTGTAATTAATCTCTGTTTCTCTTCAGGGAAGAAGCTGAGAAATGTAGCTGCATCTGATGAGGTAGAACTGAGAGACTAAGTAGGAGGGGTAAGCCCGAGGGAGGCAGGCATACAGGCCTAGGTGGCCAGCCTACGTGACCCAGGACACTGGGGAGATAAACCGCACAGACCAACTTGCAGAGGCTCAGAGGAGGGTGTCCACACAGCCAGCTGGACATGTTCACTTTCTTCCATCTCTTCTCCAGGGGCTACGTGCCAGTTTTGGCACTAGGGAACTTCTTTCTCCCTTTAGGTATTGGTTATGACATGGCATTTCTGTCAGTTATTTAGTAAGAATTACAAGATTTGTGTTCCTGTGCTATTATTTTTGCTGATTACACAGCATGTACTACCCCATGATATCTGACCATTTATTTATGTCATAAATTTATCTCAAGATTCCTACCACTTAGTCGGCCACATGTTATTTCTCTTTAGGGAATGGACACAGTTTCCTGTTCAATAAGCATCGATTAGGTCTTGGGCAGGAAGTCCTACATGCAAGAATATCATCTACGTATATTAGATAAAAACCTTGGAGACATATTTCAGCAATAAGTAAAGGGTTGTTTTTATTTATTTATTTTTTGATTTTTCCTTGCACTGTTCGCAAGTGAGTCCAGTTTTCAGAAGCAATGGCTCACTAAATTAAGAGAACTATGGTTATAACTCAGTGTATATGACAGTCAACAACTCTAATTAGATAGCATTTAGCTCAGGTTTGATTAAAAAAAAAGATGTGTCTGTGTTTTGGTAAAGGAAACCAGGGTGTGCCTATTATTCTTGGTTTATCATGGAATGCAAGGATTTTAGGAATCTTACTGTCTCTTCAGATTATATGTGACAAAGAGTCTCCCCTTGACCACACTTTAGTCAGGCTCATTGGAACTTTTTTTCTCAACTGGTCTTGACTTTTGGATTTCTGTGTCTTTCTCTGCTTTGCCATGTTTTAACAAGAATCCTGTCAAGTTGGTTTAACCAGAATCTCCCACCTTCCATATCTGATCACCTTCAATATCTGAGTGGGTTCCTCACTCCCCATGATTCTCCAGTGTCTGATTACTCTGGTCTGCTTTCAGCAAGAATCCTGTTGGATGGGCTTAGCCAGAATCTTCTCTTACCCTTGATGTTTCATCTTAATGACACTCCATTCACCAACCCCACTTTCTCCCACTCCAACCTGGTTTATTGGCAATAAATTTCCACTTTTCCTTGCCATATTTGGAGTTGAGCCTGATTTCTCTCCCCACCTACAAAACTTCATTGTAGTGGCTCCCTTTGAATAAGTTCCCTTACCGTCTTGAAAAGGCGACTGCATATTTGCTTTTCCTTTAACATATGAAAACTTGCTTAGCTGAATGGTGAATAAAGTTGGGTTAAGGATAGGATGTGTTTTTCCTTTTCAGGTGGCTCTAAAATTTATTACCTTAACTTTTGGAGGAAAGTATTGATTCTCATTATTTTATAAATGTTTTATGAAGATGTGTGCGCACAAGCACACACCCTCTACTTTGGTTATAAGAATGTTATCACCTCTGATAGAATTGGAATCTAGCTAATCTATGGGCTCTTAAGTGAAGAGTAGCAGCTCGGTAAAGCAGAAGAAAGATTGAGGGAGGTAATTCTTGAGAGATGCTCCTGGCCTTATCCATACCTCTACATACTCTTACACTGCACCCCCTCAAATGCCCCATTTTCCTCCATGTTTTATTTCATTTTTTTTAACTGCATGAAATTCCACAAAATGAAAATTAACTTGAGTTAATGAATATCATTAAAAACATGAAAAATCTAGAGGGTTGACTAAACTACTCATTTATAGTAAGGGTGAGTCCTTTTGTGTATTCTTCTTGAGGTGCATGGGACTCTGCTCCTGGGATAATCTATTTGGCCACATCAGAGATTATATAAGAAGTGCATGAGTTAATGCACATTATAAAAATGTCAAACAATTTGGGTATATACAGAAAAAATACAATCCACTTTTTCATCTCAATTCCTTCTTGCCTCCTAGTTATAAGCATATATATACATAGATACAAATATGTTTTTCACTGAACAATATGTCTTAAAGATCTTTCCATATCAGAGTACCATGATTGTTAAAATTTAGAGGCCCCTGGGTGGCTCAGCTGGTTAAGCACCAGACTTTGGCTCAGATCATGACTTCAGGGTGCGTGGGTTTGATCCCCACATCAGGCTCTGTGCTGACAGCTCAGAGCCTGGAGCCTGTTTCAGATTCTGTGTCTCCCTCTCTCTGCCTTTCCCCAGCTCATGCTCTGTCTCTCTCTGTCTCTTAGAAGTAAATAAACATTAAAATAAATTTTTTAAGGGGCTTCTAGGTGGCTGAGTCAGTTAAGCGTCCAACTCTTGGTTGCAGCTCAGGTCATGATCTCGCAGTTTGTGGGTTCGAGCCGCATATCAGGCTCTGCGCTCACAGTGTAGAGACTGTCTGGGATTCTGTCTCCGTTTCGCTGCCCCTCCCCTACTTGCTCCTTCTCTCTCAAAATAAATAAATAAACATTAAAAAACCCAAATTGTTGCATGGTATCACATTAGGCAGACATAAAATAAATTATACACTAAAGGTTCAGCATTGGTTAAAATGAGAAAAAGGAGACAGTTTCTAAATCTTAATGGTAAAAGAAGTCTTGAGGGGACAAAAAGAAGATAAAGCTGTTTATCAGGACATGTGGTTAGAGGTGGTTATCTCAAAAACACAACAGATAAAACTTGAAGCTAAGACAACGTTTTTTTGTTTTGTTTTTTAAATATTTATTTATTTATTTTGAGAGAGAGAGAGATAGAGAGCAAGTGGGAGAGGGGCAGAGAGGAGGAGACAGAGAATCCCAAGCAGGCTCTGCATGGTCAGCAGAGCCCAATGTGGACTTGAACTCACAAACTGTGAGATCATAACCTGAGCCAAAATTAAGAGTTGGACGCTACCAACCGAGCCACCCAGGAGCCCCTAGGTTGATTTCTATATTTAACTATTATAACATTCCGTGGCAAACATCTTTGTACAAGCTTTCGTAAATGTGTACAAAGATGTGCAAATAGGAGAGATGTCTAGAATTGGAATTTCTAGGTCAAAACATGTGCATATTACGTTTTGAAAGAAATTATCTGATTTAAAGGTAATATATTTTGGGTCAACTTGGTGGTTCAGTCAGTTGAGCATCTGACTTCGGCTCAGGTCATAATCTCACGGTTCGTGGGTTCAAGCCCTGTGTTGGGTTCTGTGCTGACAGCTTAGAGCCTGGAGCCTGCTTCAGATTCTGTGTATCCCTCCCTCTCTGACCCTTCCCTCCTTGTGCTCTGTCTCTCTCTCTCTCTCTCAAAATAAATAAACATTAAGAAGAAATAAACCGTGACTTTAAAAAATAGAAAAAGGTTGTATGTTTGTAGCAGTATATAAGAATATCATTTATTCAGGCACCTGGGAGGTTTAGTCAGTTATGTGTCCAACTTCAGCTCAGGTCATGATCTCATGGCTGGTAAGTTTGAGCCCCGCATTGGGCTCTCTGCTTACAGTGTAGAGCCCACTTTGGATCCCCTGTCTCCCTCTCTCTCTGCCCCTCCCCTGCTCATTCTCTCTCTCTGTCTCTCAAAAATAAGTATTTACAAAAATTAAAAAAAGAGTATCTTTTATGCAGTATAATTACCAGCACTGTATTTTAAAAGGTAGCTTTAGGGGCGTCTGGGTGGCTCGGTCGGTTAAGCGTCCGACTTCGGCTCAGGTCATGATCTCACGGTCCATGAGTTTGAGCTCCGTGTCAGGCACTGTGCTGACCGCTCAGAGCCTGGAGCCTGTTTCAGATTCTGTGTCTCCCTCTCTCTCTGCCCCTCCCCTGTTCATGCTCTGTCTCTCTCTGTCTCAAAAATAATTAAAAGTTAAAAAAAAAAATTAAAAGGTAGCTTTGTTGAAATATAAATCACATACTGAAAAATGCACCAATTTAAAATGTATAATTCAATGGTTTTTCATGTATTCACAGAGTTGTATAACCATTGTCACAATATAATTTGAGAGCACTGTCTTCACTACCAAAAGAAACTCCCCATTCGGAGCCACTCCCTAATTACCCCTTTCTCCTGATCTTTCAGCCCTAGACAGCCACTGATCCTCTGCCTCTATAGATTTGCTAGTCTGCACATTTCACATAAATGGAATCATAAAATATATGATCTTTTGTGTCTGGCTGTTTTTTTTTTTTTTTTTAATTTTTTTTTTTCAACGTTTTTTATTTTTATTTTTGGGACAGAGAGAGACAGAGCATGAACAGGGGAGGGGCAGAGAGAGAGGGAGACAAAGAATCGGAAACAGGCTCCAGGCTCCGAGCCATTAGCCCAGAGCCATCAGCTGTGTCTGGCTGTTTTAACTGAGCCTTATGTTTTCAAAGTTCATCCATGTTGTAGTTAGTATTAGTGCTTCATTTCTTTTATGTTTGAATAATATTCCATTAAATGGATATAACCCATTTAGTTTATCTATGTATCAGTTGGTAGACATTTGGGTTGCTTCTACTTTTTGGTTATTATGCATATAATGCTGCTGTCAACATTTGGGTGCGAGTTCTTCTGAGGAGACATGTTTTTGTTTCTCTTGGGGGTATCCCTAGGAGCGGAATTGCTGGGGCATATGGTAACTTTATGTTTAACTTGCTAATGAAACTGCAGAACTGCTGTCAAAAGTGCCTGTACCATTTTACATTCCCATCAGTGATGAACGAAGGTTCTGAGTTTTCCACATCCTCACCAGTGATTGTCTGTCTTTGAGTCTAGCTATCACAGCGGGTAAAGGTGGTATTTCCTTGTGATTTTGATTTGCACTTCCCTAATGAATAATGAAGTTAAGCAACTTTTCACTATGTGCCTTGAGGCCATTTACATACCTTCTTTGGAGAAATGTCTATTTAGATCTTTTACTAATCTGAACTGGGTAATCTTTTTACTGTTGAGTCGTAGGAGTTCTTTATATATATATTCTGCATATATAAGTCCCTTATCAGATGTATAGTTTGCAAATAACTTTTCCTATTCTGTGTGTGGTATTTTCACTCTAACATTGCATTACAAAAATGTTTGTTTATTTTGAGAGAGACAGACAGAGAACAAGTGGAGGAGGGACAGAGGAAGGGAGGGAGTGGGAGAGAGAGAGAGAGAGAGAGAGAGAGAGAGAACCCCAAGCAGGCTCTGTGCTGCCAGCACAGAGCCCAACACAGGGCTTGATCCCACAAACAATGAGATCATGACCTGAGCCAAAATCAAGAGTTGGATGCTTAATTGACTGAGCCACCCAGGTGCCCCTTCAACATTGCATTTTATCAATCTTTTAATTACTGGAAATCTTATAGGCAGAAAAGGTGACTCACTGACCAATTTGTATCATTTTCTCCAGGTTGAACTCATTTTTAAAAAAAAGATCTTTTATTTTTAAGTACTCTCTACACCCAGTGTGGGGCTCGAACTCAGAACCCCAAGATTAAGAGTTGCACGCACCCCTGATGGAGCCAGCCAGGTGCCCCAACTCATTTTTATATACTTACTAGTTTTTATTAGTGCTTCTTATATAGGTTTCCTGGTTCTGTAATTTGCCAAGTTTTATTTGCTCCTTTTGTTTAAAAAAATCTAGCTCACAAAAATTTGAATAAAATATTCTGTTCTAGCCTCCTTCTTTGCAGATACACCTTTGTAAGGAAGACTAGATTTGAATTTTTCAGACTCTTAGCAGGTTTCCCTAGAATGTGGGACTGCAGGGAGGGCTGGTCCTCAACCCAGCTCTAGGGCCACCCTGTTTTTTCCTGCTTTTCCCCTGAGGCAATACACAGGGTGTTTATACCCTGGCTGTCACAAGCACTCTCCTCTTCTATCTCCCTGTAAAGGACTCGTGACCCCCACCCCTGGTGAACCAGGGAGCCCAGGTACCAGTGGAAGGGGGCAGACTCTGGGTGGGCACACCCCCATTGCTCTGCAGACTCCTGGCTCCATGCCTCAGGCAGAGGGGTGAGCCCAGTGAAGGTTCATAGCCAGTATAGGGACCCTTCTTGCAGGAGCTGAATGATACACAATTTTTTTAAAAAAATACTTTTTTTAAATGTTCATTTGTTTTTGAGAGACAGAGTGTGAGTGGGGGGAGGGGCAGAGAGAGAGAGAGAGACAGAGACAGAGAGAGACAGAGAGAGAGCACAGAATCCAAAGCAGGCTCCAGGCTCTGAGCTGTCAGCACAAAGTCCCATATGAGGCCTGAACTCACAAACCATGAGATCATGAACTGAGTTGAAGTTGGACACTTAACCGACTGAGCCACCCATGGGCCCCTACACAATTTTTTTTTTTAAATAAATAAGCTCTACTAAAAATAAATGCTATTAGTACCAACTTTAATTTGGGAAAACCCGGGGCGCCTGGGTGGCTCAGTCAGTTAAGCGTCTGACTTCGGCTCAGGTCATGATCTCTTCGGTCCGTGAGTTTGAGCCCCGTGTCGGGCTCTGTGCTGACAGCTCAGAGCCTGGACCCTGTTTCAGATTCTGTGTCTCCCTCTCTCTGACCCTCCCCTGTTCATGCCCTGTCTCTCCCTGTCCCAAAAATAAATAAAACGTTAAAAAAAAATTTGGGAAAACCCGTCACAATTTCCATACAACTCACTTGGAAATCAACTTTTGAAACCCACCTATTAGTTTGGAAGATGTGTTCTGCCAAGTCCATGTTAATTTTATACTAGACCTTGCATTTGTTAATTTATGTTTGTAGTTGCAAACTCACATGAGAATGGTCAGCCTGAAGCTGGGAATGAAAAAAAAATTTTTTTTAATGTTTATTTATTTTTGAGAGAGAGAGAGACAGAGTGCGAGTGGGAGATGGGCAGAGAGGGAGGGAGACACATAATCGAAGCAGGCTCCGGGCTCTGAGCTGTCAGCACAGAGGCCGACGCGGCGCTCTAACTCACCAAATGTGAGATCATGACCTGAGCCGAGGTCGGAAGATTAACTGACTGAGCCACCAGGCGCCCTGAAGCTGCGAACTTTATTTTTGAAAATATAAAATATATAAAATGTCTTGATCTGGAGGAGCTTGTTGGGGAAATCTAGCTAAATTTAGAATGCAGTTTTCAAGTACAATTCACCACAAGATTAAAAGTTAAAGATCTAAATGATGTTCGTTGTTTGCTCCAAACAGACAGAAAGGAAACCAAACCCGAACAAAATGTAAACATAAACAAAAACAAAAACAAAGGCAAACAAAAACCAGACTGAAAGTGGACAGCTTGTCAAGACCAAGTCATATCAGCTCCTTGGGAAGTCTCATATGAATGTCTAGATGTTAGGAACTGGACATAATTAAGTAGATCATATCAATGGGGAGAAAAAATGGAAAAGTTCAGCTTAATTTTGGGTCTTCAGATGGGGCTTAATGCTAATTATCTTACCTTAAACTGAGTCTGCTTAGTGTATAACAGAATGAACCATTATGCCTAATTAGTCAGCATTCTTTTCTTCCAATGTTAAAAACAGTAAAGAGAAAACCTGTCATTGTAAGATGCAGTCATAATGCTTTCTGCTTATTCAGTTTTGATAGGCATTTCTGAGCCAAGATGAGTTGGGTTGATAGTTTTTCTTTAGGCTGTAAACCCAACATCTTTGTGCAAGTAAAATGAATACTGCCCTGGGAGTTAGGATACCTGGACTCTGGTGCTGACTGTCACCTGAGGTCTATCTGTTCAGTTCAAGGTCTAGGTGTCTTGCATACCATGAGGTTTCCTGTCTCCCTCACAACACTGTGTAGGGAGGAACAGAAAACACTTAGGGGAAAGCACTTTGAAAAGTATCAAGAGCTGGTGCTCCGTGTCATGAGTTGGTTGTGAAGATCAAATAAATATTTGTCTGGTATCTGATAGATAGTAATGGCTCAACTAATGTTAATTATTATTGTTATCCCTGCCTCTCACATTTAAACCATATTATATTTTACACAGCTTCAAAGATCTTACCTTGGAAAAATTAGAAGCATGTAGGAACATTAAATTCCACCTTATAAGTGAATGAATTAAAAACAATTTGATATTTGCCAATCGCTTTCCCTCTAAGTCATTTACATATTATCCTTTTATGTCCAGTAATACTATGCTCAGAAATATGAATATTTAGTGCGGATTTCTTCTTAAAAGAGAAGCCTCTGGGGATACCTGGGTGGTTCAGTCAATTGAGCGTTCGAATCTTGATCTTGGCTCAGGTCGTGATCTCACAGTTTCCTGAGTTTGAGCCCCACAGCAGACTCTCCACTGACAGCATGGAGCCTGTTTGAGATTCTCTCTCTTTCTCTCTCTCTCTCTCTCTCTCTGCACTCCTGGCAATCACACTCTCTCTGTCTCTCTCAAAATAAATAAGTAAATAAACTTAAAAAGAAAAAGAGAACCCTCTTTTTTATTTGTGCTTTGCCTGTTTATCTGACTTAAGGCATTTCTATTAGTTGATTCTGAGTCTTTTCATGCACTTCTCAGTGTTCCCACAGCAGGGCAGAGCAGCACTGTGAAATGAACACTAGTCAAGCTGAGCTATGAGAATGCTAGGTCTGTTGGCCTTCACCTTGCTGGAATCTGCAACCCAATAATGAAACCCTGTGAACTCTTTGTTTGCAGTCGTGCTTATTAAATTTAACGGCTCCTTCCTGAAGCACTTTCATGCCCTCTGAGCATTTTGAGTGTGTATATGTTTAGTATAATCAGAAGGGCAACAATTTAATGTTTACTTTGTATAACTGCCCTTCATTTAGTTTGATGCTTTCCTCTGTGGAAGGGAAGAGAAACCTAGCCTTGCGCTTGAGACAACCACTGATGTTGCTTTTGTGACTGAGAGCAATCCTTTGAGAAACCATCAGGTTGATGCTGCTGTTGTTTTTTTTCACTCCTTATAGGTAGAAGAGAAATTATAAAAGGCTGCATCTGAGGCTTACATGTTGTTTCCACAGCCATTGTTTAACACTTACCCGGGGATCCAGACATTTTGCTCCCTACAGCTTGAATTCTAGAGTAATCTGTAGATAGGTCTCTGAGGTGGACACTGATAAATTAAAAAAATTAAAAAATATAGCAAATGACCATATATGGGTGCAATATTACAATGGCTATTTGAATGTAAACCTAATCACTCACTATTAACTATTCTTTTCCATCTTGGCAATCTTTCAGAAAAGCACCGATAAAAGAAAACATTTACTTAGCTATCTTGTTCTTCATAAAGCCGAGGACCTTCCTGATACCACCAGTATTTTTCTATGATTTAATTAATGCCCCCCTCCTCCCACCTCCCCCGCCCCCTGCCTCGACTTTCTAATCCCTGTTTTGTTTTTTTTTTATTATAGGAAATTTATTGTCAAATTAGTTTCCATACGACACCCAGTGCTCATCCCAAAAGATGCCCTCTTCAAAGCGCATCACCTACCCTCCCCTCTCTACCACCCCCCATCAACCCTCAGTTTGTTCTCAGTTATTAAGAGTCTCTTATGCTTTGGCTCTCTCCCACTCTAACCTCTTTTTTTTTTCTTCCCCTCCCCCATGGGTTTCTGTTAAGTTTCTCAGGATCCACATAAGAGTGAAACCATATGGTATCTGTCTTTCTCTGTATGGCTTATTTCACTTAGCATCGCACTCTCCAGTTCCATCCATGTTGCTACAAAGGGCCATATTTCATTCTTTCTCATTGCCACGTAGTACTTCATTGTGTATATAAACCACAATTTCTTTATCCATTCATCAGTTGATGGACATTTAGGCTTTTTCCACAATTTGGCTATTGTTGAGAGTGCTGCTATAAACATTGGGGTACAAGTGCCCCTATGCATCAGCACTCCTGTATCCCTTGGGTAAATTCCTAGCAGTGCTATTGCTGGGTCATAGGGTAGGTCTATTTTTAATTTTTTGAGGAGCCTCCACACTGTTTTCCAGAGTGGCTGCACCAGTTTGCATTCCCACCAACAGTGCAAGAGGGTTCCCGTTTCTCCACATCCTCTCTAGCATCTATAGTCTCCTGATTTGTTCACTTTGGCCACTCTGACTGGCGTGAGGTGATATCTGAGTGTGGTTTTGTCTAATCCCTGTTTTGAGCAAGTTACAGTGGCGTGTGTGTGTGTGTGTGTGTGTGTGTGTGTGTGTGTGTGTTTAGGGCTTATTTGATAGACTCACATACAAATCAACAAGTATTTGTTAAATACCATGTATAGAACACTGCTAAAATGGGGATTTCAATCAAGTAAAGAATGTAGACTTTACAAAAGTACAGTTTGAGGCTGATGGATAAGACCTTAGATATTAATAACTGTTAACATTTTAAATTTGTGCCATTGAAAATGGATAAGCACTAAGGTTTTCCCAGTTGTAAAATTTTGATTCTATGATTTAGAGAAAAAAGGAAAGGAATATATATAAGCAGATACTAAATTTTATGGCATAGCTCTAAGCTCTGCCTCAGAAGATTAATGATGATGATAATGATTTAGGGTTGATTTTTTTTGACCCCAAAACTGTTACTAATGATTAAGGTACCAAAGGAAGAATTCGTATTTTTTCATTCCTTTTGGAAAAAGACATGACCAGAGTTTTTCCACTTGCTGTGGGCTGTTTCTAACTTCTCAACAACAGGTACCTATGATAAAAATTGTACAGTGTAATGGTGCCTGGGTGGCTTAGTCATTTAAGCGTCTGGCTCTTCATTCTGGCTCAGGTCATGATCTCATGGTTCATGAGTTTTAGTCCCACGTTGGGCTCTGTGCTGACAGCTCGGAGCCTGCTTAGGATTCTTTCTCTCTCCCTCTCTCTCTGCCCATTCCCTGCTCTTGTGCATGCATACGTGCTCTCTCTCTTTCTCACTCAAAATAAACAAAAAAACTGAACACTGTACATCCTACTCAATGCCTTTTTAAGGTATGTTAATCATTGGTATGATTGAAAAGGTATGAATGAAAAGATACTCAAAATGTATTTGTCATTTTACTTTAATCCACAGGTATTTCAGGGCCACCTACTGTGTGCAAGACACAGGAAATACAAATAAGAATAGGCTTTATTGTTCTGCATTATATATACTGACTTTATTATATTTATTGTGATTTCTTAAAAAAAGGTAGTAATTATAGAATATAGTCTGCCTGCTCTTCTCTCTCTTGGGATAATAAAAAACATAGGGAATGATTTTGTGTGTCCACAGAAAAGAGCCACAATATCTGTGGCTTTTCAGAAGTCAGTGGCTATTCTCAGACTATAATTTCACTATTGGCAGAACCCTTGACACAGATGACTTCCAAATCCACATCCCTAACTTTGAACACTTCTGAATTTCAGTCATAAAACTCCAGCCACTTAGTGGAAATACATTTGGATATCCTGCTCACCTCAGTTGAACTTAATCGTAAGAGTCATCATTGACTGGCCCCCATCCTTTTTCGACTTCTTTTTATGGTGAGTTTACCTAGTGTTGAAACTTTGGAGTCATCTTAGATTCCTTCTTCCTTCTATGTCATAATCAGTCACTAAAGCCTGTCAGTTCTTCCTCCATAGCTTCTTTCATATTAGACTCCTTAATTTGACTTCTGCAGTCATCACTATAGTATATGTCCTTATCTTCTATCTCTTATCTTTTCACCTCCTAGAGCCTAGAGGCTCTCTGTCCTCTAACCAGTCACCATTTTCATATTAAACTTGTGAGAGTACTGCTTAGATCTCTAACGGCATTTCCAGTTCAAAGATATTCTAATTCCATTACTCAAGAACATTTAGGATGTTCCTGTTATTTAGAAGATGAAGCCCAAGTTGGAGTTCAAGGATTTCAGTCTCATTCCAACACATTTCCAATGATGTCCTCTATTACACTAATATCACGATCCTCTGCAGCAGGTTTGGCAATACATTCATGCTTTAGTACTTTTTCACACCTTCTTTATCTGCTGTTTTTTCTCTATATTCCCATGTTAATCACCTGTCCAAATTGAGCCCTGGTATCATTTTTAAAAATTGAATCTTCCCTGACTGCTCTATTTAAAGTGATTTCTCCATGGCTGAATCAAAAGCAATGTCTATGGTCATATATGGTGCAGTTGTCTGTGTCTGATGTTTATAATTCTCCCTTTGAAATAGAGGCTATCCATTATTCTCTGTATCCCCAATGCAGATAAAACAGCTCTCAAACTTATTTGTCAGTCAGCCAACTGAATGAATGATTCAGTAAATACAGAATGAATGAAAAGTTAGACCCAACTGACTTGACCTAAAAGCCTTACATATGATTTTGACCACTGAACACTTTAAGACTGGCATTATGTTCTTCCCCAATGCCTTGAGTGGACCATAATAAAGTCAGGAAGAAGATATCATCTGTCCTTGTGGAGAAGATTATAGGCTTGGGTAGTCAGTCAGAAGTTTCTGCTGGAGTGCCCAAAGGGCTCTTGTAGTCCTACATCCTTTTGAGCCTCAAGTCTTTGAATATTCTGTGAGGACTGTAGGACATTTGCAGAGAAATGAGTTTAAGATTTGCTTTTATTCTGTCCAGAATAGATTGAAACCACAAATTCATATCCCTGATCTTCTTCCCAGACTTCTGGAAAATGTTTCTGCCAAGAAGGCACCAAGCATCCCTCTGCATTAGGTAGAGAGGTTTTGACAAATATCTACTGATCTCTGTTGGATACTCACCATAAGAGCTGTCAACTTCTATCCCAAGAGATAGATGTCCAAGGGTCTGGCCTGATTAGAATTACCTTAAGATTTAAGGCTAAAGATTTAAGAGTTTATCTGCCCATATTATCACATATACAAGTCCACAGAACAGTTAAGGGGCTACTGAATAACTTCTTATGGGTAATGGGACTAAGAGGGAAAATGATTAATTCACTCTGTGTCTTCTTTACTGACAATATTATGTACCATTTAGGCTTGTGAATTTGTATGGAGTAAGTATGATGAAATATTAAAAAGTTTTATTTTATTATTTTATTTTATTGAGATTGTTTTATTTTGAGATTGTTTTATTGTGTTGTGGTTCAAAAGTGAAAAGAAGAATTTGACTTAACATTTTCATTATATCACCAATCAATTATCTGAGTACATGATTCAGATATATCCCCTTGGCCCAATTTCCATGACATCACTGCTTTGGATCTATGATGTTGTTGACCAAAGAAGTTGACTTGTAGAAGTTCTAATTATGCCACTTTTCTATTGGTTTCCTTGCTCTCCTCTTTCACACACTTGTTTGGGAAGGAAAGGAGTCCTTTACTGATGCTCTGATAATGATTTACTGTGAAGCCGAACTTTCATGATAATCAAAGAATACATATACAATTTCCATGTTCTCAATAGCAGGTATTCTGAGTCTGCAAATATTCCTCTATTTTCCTTTTCCTAGGAAGTTCACTGGAGATCACCGTATATGAGCCTCTGTTTCTTCTTTAAAGCCCAAACACAAGTATTGTGTTTGCTCATATAGTTGCCCCCCCCTCCAAATTATTCCCTTAAGAACTAGTGTACATTTCCTAGTCTTTAAAGATCTCTAGGGTATAGTGATTTTGAGTGACTTTTCATCAGTTTTAAATGGATATTTACTTAATATCAGCACCACCATGGTGACAGAGCACATTACTGAGCACATCACCAAAAAATGATTGACACACAGTATGAGATACTGAAGATGACTCTTTTGACCAAGAACCATTCATTCATTCATTCATTCAACAAATAGTTCCTGAGCACCTACTTCATGCTAAGCACCATGGTATTAACTGGGAATAAAATAGTGAACAAGGTAAGAACATTCCTTATCTTCAATGATCTTATGTTCTAGCAGGTAAGACAGATTATAGGCGAGTAGACAAGTGGATAAATAAAATAATTGCACACTCTTTTATGTGTTATTTAAGGAAATAACCAAGCATTGCAGTTGGGTGGTCATGGAAGACTTCCCTGAGGAGGTGACATTTGGGCTGAGACTTGAGGGCTGTAAAGAAGCCAGACATATGAAGAATCAAAGAAGAGATTCTCCAAAAGATCAAACAGTTAGTATAAAGATCTTAAGGGAAAAAGTGAAACTAGCCAGGTTGGAGAGAAAGGTGGGATCCAAATTATGTTGAGAGAACCCTGAAGGAGAAGGTAGAAAAGAATGGGAAGACCTAGAGGGCTTTAATCTGGGTTATGGTAGGAAGTGGATTTTACTTTGAAAGATCATTCTGGCTACTGTGAAGAGGTGGGAATGGGGGAAAGGTTAGAAGTTCACTGAGAATGTACATGTGCCGGATGTCTTCTGTTTGCTCCTACATATTCACCTTATACTCTATCCTAGATGGCTAATCTGAATGGATTACTTCAACAGGTTCCCATGCCCTGTGTCTTCAACAGGGTTTGACCAACACTCAGCTGAACACCAGAGAAAGAGAGTGAGGTTAGGCTAATTATTCACTTGGATTCTTTCCTGTAAGACCTATGTTCCTCAATGAAGACCCTTGCTTCTCTTGATGTGGCCTACTCTTTTATGACTGTTTCTTCTCTGGGGTTCTTTCCCTCCCCTCACCCTTTTGAGGTTTGATAACAGCTCTGATGCTGCTAGCCTAGATAGCTTCAATCTTCTGTTTCCTTCACTTTGTGTGCTTGTTTGAAGATACACCTTGAAGTTCTAGTTCTGTCCAGGGTTGGACAGTCTTTCAGGGTTAATCACCTCCAGGATTCTATCTTTCTTTTTGGCTTCTGCAGATTTCTTACTTTCTTGCAGTCTCAGCAACTCATTCAATATGGTGACTGCTATTATTTAGCTTTTTTAGTAAATTCATTGGGAGAGTCTTAAAATATCTAACCAACATGGTTACTCTCCATTTATCCTTGTGATAGACACAGAATCTCCTGATCATGGGATGGACACATGACACAGGCTGAGGGAATCTTAGTTTCCAATTTCTCTGGGTCAGTGATTGGTTCAGGTGGAGCATGTGCCCCAAGTGGAGACAATCAGAGACATTCCCCGGGATTTTTCTAACCAAAGCCAATATGGGAGAGAGATTTCTTCTTTTCCTTGGTTTTGAGCAGCAAGGATGTAGGAAACCAGAATTTCCAGCACTCATTTTTACCCCTGCCATGGCACAAAGGCCTGTCTGCTATAGGAGAGGTTGAAGGCAAGCAGAGATCAGCAAGCATTAGAGATGGGTTGAAAAAGAGTGACAGGGGGGGGGGGTGGGGGTGGGAGATGCGGGGTGGAAGACTACTTTGGAAGTATCAGGTTTCCAGTTCCCATTGCTGAGATCCTTGGAGCTGTATGAATCTCCATAACCCTCCCTTTGATTCTGTGACAAATTTCAATATCCTTCCTACAAATTCCTTAATTCAGTTGGGTGGATATCCTATGGGACTCAGGGCCTAGGCACTGTGGGATACTCAGGAGACAGCTTTATAGCCACACTTTTATCAGTGTGACCTTGTTGGAGACTGGCAGTTTTTGAAAACAATCATGTGTTACCTCTTCTAATATCAAAGTAAAACTACTCAGCAGCATAGCTCTCAGGCACCTGATTCAGAAGGGCACCTGATTGAGAAGCTAAATCAAAGGTAGCTGAGATAAGGCTATCTTTCCCATGACATCAAAGACAAAATTAAACCTGCAGCCGCCCCTAACCTGTCGATCCAAAGCCTTCACCAGCTATAAATTCAAATTAACATTTAGGAGGAATTCGCTTTCTTACATTTTCTGTTGCATTTCCAGTCATTGCCAAAATTCTGGCAGACTTGATATCTTGAAGCATGATTGAATATTTAACATATTTTAGAAAGTGAATGTGAAAAATTAATTTCAAGAATAATTTAATTTTTTCTTTTAGAAAAAAAACTAACACCAGATTTTATAAAACCTTTTAACATTGTCTCAAAAAAACGACAGAGAGAGAGGCACATTACATACATTAGTATACGTGTTCCATTTTTAAAGTCTGTCAGATTTGAAGTTTTGAACAGCTGATAGGCAAAACAGAGTCAGCACTATAATCAAGTTACTTCCCACTTGATGTCAAAGGGTTTCTCTTGCGAAGTTAGCTTTACCTGAACTGAAGTTGATAGGTGGGGGGTGGAGATGTGCGGCTCTTTGCTCTTCATCATGAACAAGCTCAACTTCCCAACAGCTCCCTGAAAGACTCAGTAAACTCTCAAGACCAGTCAAGATTCAAGTCCATTTACATCACCATTAACGGAGCTCCTGAACTCTAACCAAGCAAAACACATCAAAGGATCTATGAGCATATGAGAAAAGTGCCTCTACTCTCAATCATTCTTTCAAGGACCAACAGGATCAAGTGAGATGACACTTGATCAGCCTGGGACATCATCAAAAGGATCAGACATGGAAACAGTACCTAATGGTGCCTCTCTGTCTTTTTCTCTTCCTCCTTCCTTCACTCTCCCAGCTACTGTCCTTCCCCATTTGTATTAGTTTTCTATTGCTGATGTAAGAAATTAGCACAAATATAGTGGCTTAAAACAACACAAAAACTTTATCTTACAGGTCAGAAGTTGGAAATGGGTTTCCCTGGACTAAAATCAACATGTTAACAAGGCTGCATTCCTTCTAGAGGCTCTAAGGGAGCCTGCCTTTTCCACCTTCTACAGGTCACCTGCATTCCTTGGCTCCTGACCTCTCTAGTCACCTGCATATCAGCAACTGCAATATTTTGACCTCTGCTTCCCTCATCAAATCTCCTTCTCTGACTTTGACAAAGACTCTTCTGATTCCTTGTTTCACTTTTTTTTTTTTGAAATTTTTTTTCAACGTTTTTTATTTATTTTTGGGACAGAGAGAGACAGAGCATGAACGGGGGAGGGGCAGAGAGAGAGGGAGACACAGAATCGGAAACAGGCTCCAGGCTCCAAGCCATCAGCCCAGAGCCTGACGCGGGGCTCGAACTCACAGACCGCGAGATCGTGACCTGGCTGAAGTCGGACACTTAACCGACTTCGCCACCCAGGCGCCCCTCCTTGTTTCACTTTTAAGGGCACTTGTGATTTACAATGGGTCCACATAGATAATCTGGAATAATCTCCCCATTTCAAGGTCAGCTGATTATCAACCTCAATTTCATTTGCAATCATAATCTTCCTTTTCCACGCAACCTAACATATTCACAGGCTCTGGGGATTAGGATGTAGACTTTGGGGGTGTGTATGTGTGTATTATTTTGTCTACCACACTATGTCCCTCTTAAACCATTACAAATCAAAAGTAGTTTTTAAGGTCAAAAATAGATCTAAGATGATGAAATGTTTCAGAATTAAATAGTTGTGATGGTGCACATCCTTGCAAATATGCTAGAAAACTACTGAATGGTATACTTTATTAAAAAAAAAATTTCAATGTTTATTTATTTTTGAGAGAGACAGAGTATCAGCAGGTGAGAGGAAGAGAGAGAGGGAGACAGAATCCAAAGCAGCTCTGAGCTGTCAGCACAGAGCCTGACACAGGCCTTGAACTCATGAACTATGAGATCATGACCTGAGCTGAAGTCAGAAGTTTAACCTACCGAGCCATTCAGGTGCCCCTGAACAGTATACTTTAAAAAGGTGGATTTTATGGCATATGGATTATACTGAAAGAAAAAATATGTCTACATAACCCGTGGACTCACTATATGCTTGTCAAGTACTTGCTCATTAAAAATAATCTCAGTGGAAAGAAAAAATATATATGTATACAAAAAAGTCTCAGTTGTCTATATGGGTTCTATTCACCTTGCTTATATCACTCAGTCACTCTTTCTCCAACTTTATCTAATTCATTTTTCTCCTGAGTGGGAAAAAGTTAATGAATCCAGATATATCAATTTCAAGAAAGATTAAAGAAGAGACAGATATACAGTAAAACAGTATATTGGAGCTTCAAAGATGTTTTAGATAATTGAGGCTTTCAGCTCTAAGACCAACCTAAGTCATACACTAGCAGATCTTACTGGGTTCTATAGAATTTGGAATAATTCCCAAGTAAATGAGGTATGTGCTTAAAAATATCCTGGGAAGGTTTATATAGAAGTTTAAATGGTACATGTTAGTAAATATTCTGAAGGAGAAAATATAGACAACTAGAGATCAGCTGCAGCTGCATCCCAAGATAAGTAAGTACAGGTTTCCTGAGGCCAAAGAGAGTTTTAGGTAGGTTTTAATGACAAAAAATGATGAAGAAAATAAAAGAAGAAAAGAGCTCCAGGGGTTCTTCATTTAAGACTACAGGCTTAAATCACACAGTATCAACTAGTAAGCCTTATTCTATCTGACACAGAGGCTCAGTAGAGATGGTAATGTTCACAAGGATCCCAGGACACAGAGCACAGGGCACAACCATCATGTAGACCAGTGGTTCTGAAACCTTCTCTGTGCTGTACACTGTGGGGAATAAGCTTAGGAATTCCCTGAGCTTGCACAGATGGGTTAACAAGGCATAAAGAATTAGAAAACCATAGGATGTACACACCCAAGTTTTGGTAAACAAGAGTAGGTAAATAAGATTAGGTAAATGGGGCAAAGTCCCCCAGTTACAGGCAAAGTGGGGCAAGGTCCCTGTATAGGACAAAGGTATAGGAATAGGGAATCTCAGGATGAAAACATCCAAGATGAGATAAATAAGATTAGGTATTCAGGGAGGAAACAGCCCCAACTTAGTACAATAGCAGAAAGCTGCTTTCACAGCAAGGAAGGACCAAATTAGGTAAACAGGTAAATAGGGCTATAGACAGCTGTGGGGTGAAGCTGCCCAGAGTGGAGCTAATTAGCAAAAGAAAGGTGCCTTGTTGAACCTGAGGTAGCATGCTCTGTCTTTGTTCCCTAGACCAGTTTAGGTAAATAGAGGTTGTGCCTCCATCTGCTGTAAACAACCTTCTGCCTGGTGCCAGGATTTTGTTTTGTATTAACCCAAACCCCTAACACTGCATATCCTCAAAACCCCCTTTTCCTCACGCCCATGAGTTAATGTTCATGATTTCATTGTCTCTTTGTGCATGCCCATCACCACATTTGTAAGCCTTCTGATCCTAACGAAAACAGAGCAAGGACCTTTACTCGGGGCTCTTGTCTCCTCCCGGACATTAGCCTCCCTCACATTTTTAATCCTGCATCCCGCTCTCTTACTGGACAAGAGAGAACTCCAGACCCAGAGTCTACGACAGTACACCTCCAAAATCTAGGTGCAGAATATATGTGAATGGCTGTGGCAAGCTTTCCCGGGTTTACTTCTCAAGCATCAAGTTCGTTAGAGGGGAGAAGATATTAGAAATGGGGAGGGTGAAGATTGAGAAAGTATAGTGTCAGTTAATAGTGAAAACTGATCCCTTGAACTGCCATTCATGTTTGGGGAATAATACAATTAAACAACTAACTAGTCACCCTAGCTGTCTCCTTTATCTCTCTACTCACCTTAGGGGAAATTCAAAACTTATGTTGACGAAATGGTATTTGTATCTTTTAAACTATTTTTATTCACTGTGTAAAGTGCCTTTATTCTTCAGGAAAAATCTCACAACATTTATTAATCCTCCCACAGTGCTGTCATAAAAGACAAACCTGAGATGAACTTTTTTCTTTTTTTTTTTGCTTTGAGTTTGCATTTAAAAGAATATGATGCTGGAAGAGAGGTTTCAAGAATTTACAATGAACTCACTGAGTTATTTATTGCTGAACTTTTCCTTCACTCTCACCAAGGGAACACATTTATTACATTTTCTTCCTCTGTGCATTTACATTCTGAGAAGTCTCCAGAAATTGAAGGAAGTGGGGAATCAGTATACTTACTCTGCAGCCAGGGAGACTCTTCATTTTTTAATAGCTCATGATACCAATGGGATAGTTGAATCAAATAAATTTCTTGACCAGAGATTGTGTTGGTCTAGCTTGATTTTTCAAACTGTAATCAACCCATTTCTATGCTGCTCTTACAGCTGGATGTAGTTTATATTTCAAAGTCTCTGAAAACATAGGTTACAAATTTTCTGGTTGTAGACGGGGTGGGAAAACCTTTTGATGTTTTTGAGGTGAAAATTACCCATCAAAGAAGGAGACTTGAGCATGTGCACTGGGAAAAAAAAATATCCTACTTCCATACTTGAAAAGAAGAAGGAAAACAAAAACCAAAGACCTTGTAATTCAAGGAATAAATTTTATTAATTTTAGGCTTCCTTGGAAATATTATCCTGACCTGTCATGGGCTCTAAGAAATGTTAAGACAATCAAACCAAAATTATCAGTAGATTTATCATCCAAGCCATAACTTACCCACAACAAATTATGAAACCTCAAATTGTTCTTTCATGCAATATTTTTGTACTATTAACCTAAAATCTCTCTCTCTCTCTCTCTCTCTCTCTCTCTCTCTCACACACACACACACACACACACACACACACGACCAGTTGGTTAGCCTTTATGGACTGCAACAAAGCTTAATGCAGTAAAATTCTATTACAGGACAATTTGCTCTCCCACAGATTTGAAGGATGGCATAAAATATATTTTTCATTTCTTTCCCAAGCTTAAGCAGTTGGGTTCCAATGCAATTAGCTTAAGCTATATAAACTATCAGGAAAAGTAAATAAATAATCACTTCCTCAAATAGGTTATTTGAAGTGGGGTTTCTCAAGCTTGGCATTATTGACATCTGGGTCCAGATAATGCTATGTTGTTGCAGGTGTCCTATGAATTATAGGATATTTAGCAGCATCTCTGGCCTCTTCCCACTAGATGCCAGTATCACTCCTCCTCCATTTGTGGTAACCAAAAATACCTCCAGACATTTCCATTAATTTCACAGGAATAAAATCATCCCTGGCTGAGAACCACTGATTGAGAGTGATGGAAATTTGGGGTTCTTGTTTAGGATCATCAGCTCTACGGTTCCTCTTTCTTTCTCTACAAGGATCAGAAGTGCATTCTCTTGTAAAGGAGTTTATGTAAAATACAGACATTTAAGCAAAATGTGTTGTTAGACTTATGCAAAACCCCATTCCTCACCCGACTAGCAATTTCACAGAGCCAACACCTTCCAGACTGATGGTCAGACTGTTTCACTCACAAATTGTTCAGTGGTTCTTTTCTTTTTTCATTTCAACCCCTTTCCATCATGATGATCAAGCCAGCCTTTCTCCCTGTGGTGCCCACTGAGAACCTTGAGTAACCCCCTGCAAATCAAGCCTTGTGTTATTTCTTGGGTCAATACTGCCTTGCTTGCCTTATTCTGTGGGCCTTCCAGTTCCTCTCCATTCAATAATATTCACATGTTCTTGGAGACACTTTCTCAGTAAAAGGCATCTTAGACATATACTGTGTTACAGTTTAGAGTTTTATTTTGGTTGGCTGGGCCTTTAAAAAAAATCTGTGTCTTTCATTCCTGACATATATGTATATATCCTGAAATTGCAAACAGAAGTTTCTAAGTAGCCTCAAGTCCCCCCGAGTCTTAGAAAAAATCATTTTAACTACTCTTTTTTTTCCAGTTTTATTGAGATGTAATTGACATATAACATTGTAATAATTTAAGGCTTACAGTATAGGACTATATTGTAAAATGATTACCATAATAAATTTAGTTAACATCCATTATCTCATAGAGATACAAAAAAAGGGAAAAAGAAAGAACATGTTTTTTTTCCATGTGATGAGAACTCCTAGGATTTACTCTCCTCATATTGTACATTATATTCTTCCTACTTGCAACTAGAAATTTGTAGCTTTTGACTATCTTGATCCAATTCTTCCTCCCCTTCCCTCTATCTCTTGTAACTGCAAATCTAATTGCTTTTTCTTTTCCTTCTTCTTGTTTTTATTTTTTTTTCAAAAAAATTTTTTTAACGTTTATTTATTTTTGAGACAGAGAGAGACAGAGCATGAATGGGGCAGGGTCAGAGAGAGGGAGACACAGAATCCGAAACAGGCTCCAGGCTCTGAGCTGTCAGCACAGAGCCTGACGCGGGCCTCTCGAACCCACGGACCGTGAGATCATGACCTGAGCCGGAGTCGGCCGCCCAACCGACTGAGCCACCCAGGCGCCCCACTTCTTCTTGTTTTTAAATAAATTAAATGTTTATTTATAAGTGAGAGAGTGATCGAGAGTGCAGGGGAGGGGCAGAGAGAGAGGGAGAGAATCTCAAGCAGGCTTTGTGCTGTCAGCACAGAGCCCCACTTGGGGCTCGATCTCATAAACCGTGAGATCAGATGCTTAACTGAGCCTCCCAGTCTTTCCTCCTCCTCCTCCTCCTCCTCCTCCTCCTTCTTCTTCTCCTTCTTCTTCTTTCTTCTTCTTCTTCTTCTTCTTCTTCTTCTTCTTCTTCTTCTTCTTTCTTCTCCTTCTCCTCCTCCTCCTCCTCCTCCCTCTTCTTCTTCTTTTTTAGATTACACATATGAGTGAGATCATACAGTACTTGTCTGTCTGTCTCAATCTGACTTGTTTCACTTAGCATAATGCCCTCAAGGTCCAACTTGTAACTGCAAATGACAGGATTCCCCCCCCCCTTTTTTTTGGCTGAATAATATTTCACTGTGTATATATATGCCACATTTTCTATCCATCCATTCATCTGTCAAGGGACACTAAGGCTGTTTCCATGTGTTGGATATTGTAAATAATGCTGCAATGAGCAAGGAGGTGCATATATCTCTTTGAGACTATTTATTTTGTTACTTTTTTTTTTTTTTTTTTTTTGCTGTGCAGAAACTTTTAAATTTGATGTAGTCTTACTTATTTTTGTTTTTGTTGCTTTTGCCTATGGGGTCAAACCCAAAACATCAATGCAAGTCCAATGTCAAGGAGCTTATCCTCTATGTTTTCTTCTTGGAGTTTTATGGTTTCAGGTCTTACATTCAAGTCTTGAATCCTTTTTTTTTTTTCTTTTTAAGTTTATTTATTTAGTTTGAGAGAGACAGAGACATTGTGAGTGGGGGAGGGGCAGAGAGAGGGAGAGAGAGAATCCCAAGTAGGCTCCACACTACTAGTACAAGCCTGATGTGGGGCTTGAACTCATGAAATCGCAAGATCATGACCTAAGCTGAAACCGAGAGTCAGATCTTAACCGACTGAGACACCCAGGTGCTCCACAAGTCTTGAATCCTTATATCTGCTACTGCTGTATTTTTAAAGTTCTCTCCCTTAGTAGGCAATTCCCTGTTACTATAATCTCGTTACAAGTTAATAATTGTATTAAAAATTTCCTATTTAATTACTCTGGATCTCTGTCTACTGATTGGACGCTGACTGATACAAACTCTACCACCATTGATTTTGTAAGAACTTTGCCATCCCATTATTTTCGTTTTAAAAAAACAGAGTGCTGGTGCACCTGGTTGGCTCAGTTGTCAGAGCATGTGACTCTTGATCTCAGGGTTGTAAGTTTGAGCCCCAAGTTGGGTATAGAGATTACTTAAAGATAAAATCTTTAGGGGCACCTGAGTGGCTCAGGTCAGGATCTCATGGTTTGTGAGTTTGAGCCTCACATTAGGCTCGCTGCTGTAAGCCTGTCAGCACAGAGCCTGCTTCAGATTCTGTTTCTCTCTCTACGCCCCTCTGCCACCTGCACTTTACCAAAAATAAGTATTTTAAAAATCTTTAAGAAAAACAAAAGCCAGGTGCTGGTTTAGGCCAAGGTGAATAAATAACTCCCATATCATCTTCAGCTACCTCAAAGGTGTGACCACATTCCATGCTGTAATGCTATAGCAGCGTGGCCAGTCAGTACTCCATTTGAAAGAGACAGTGGTCTTCAGATAACAAAAAAACAAAAAATATTCTGTGAGTATCAGTAAAAATACTGAGTGTTTACAATATTACATATATTCAGAGAAAAAAAAATGATACTTTATTAGAAGGAGTTGGCTAAAGGTACTAGAAATCCAACTTAAACTAAATTAAGCATACCAAGGAATTTATTAGAAGGACATTTAGATTTGTCACAGAATCAAAGGAAGGAATCCAGGAACTCATGAAGCTCCAAAGATCTTAGCAATTAGAACTGGAAGCCTGACACTTCCAAAGTGTTCTCTTTTCTATCACTCTTTTTCAACCCATTTCAAATCTTTGCTGATCTCTGCTTGCCTTCAATCTCTCCTATAGCAAACAGGCTTTTGTCCCATGTCAGTGGAAAAAACCAGTGCTGGAAATTCTGATTTCCTACATCCTCGCTGCTCAAAACCAAGGAAAGGAAGAAATCTCTTTCCCCTATTGGCCCTAGTTAGAAAAATCCCAGGGAAAGTCTCTGTCTCCACTTGGGGCACATGCTCCTTCTGGACCAATCACTGGCCCAGAGAAACTGGAGACTAAGATTGCCTCAGCCTGTGTCATGTGTGTGTCCTATGATCAGGAAATTCTGAGTCTGGTTTAGGGATAAATGGAAGGCAAGCTTGTCACTTAGATATTCGAAGGATTCAGCTAATGAAAAGACTACAAAAGCTAAATAATAAGCTCTTAATAATACATAACAACCATCATATTCACTAGGTGCCAAGATGGCAAGAAGGTAAAGAATCTACAGAAGCCAAAAACAAATTGAAAGGAGATCCTGGGAATTGTTTAGCCTGAAAAACTGCCCAATCCTGGTGACCGAGAGCATCTATCTTTATTGCTACAGCAGGTACGAGAGACAAGATATATTTTTATTAGAAGTTTTTTAAATCACGGCTGCCTTATTATTGATGTTTCATTAAAGACTAAAAGCAATCTTATCTTAACAATAGCTAGCCCTCCAAGGGCTTGGAGACCTTGCTTTTAACATGCACACATTCCTTAGAGACTTAAGTTATCCCTAACTGCCGCTAACTAAAAATTATATAATCAGTTACTCCTCACAAGCCCAGTGCAGCTATTTCTGCCCACGGGGTGCTCTCCCTGTGCTATAATAAAAGCACCTTTGTGCACCCCCTAAAAAAGTTTTCAAAAAAATGGGACTTGAAAATATGAGCAAGGAACAAGAGTGTGTGAAAATGATATAGCAGACTTGAAAAAGAGCCAAATCGAACTTCGTGTCAAAGACTGTCCGCCTAGATTTTGTTCCTGAAAGACAAAGGACAACTTTAAGCCATCACTCTGACGAGCTACTGATCATCTCTGGGGACTGTGAACTGCGGCTTTGAGCCTGTGATAAAACTGCCTTTCTGTGTTCCAAGTGATCCCTTTTCAGCTTCGTTTATTTACTCATTCTACACATATGTCACCATCAGGCTGTTTGTGCCACAAAGGAGGTCACAGTGTAATAAGAACTCGGGTTCACAATCGGATCACGACAATGCAGGGTGACAAGTGCTATAACAGAAGAGTGGACGAGAGGTGAGAGGAGTTCAAGAGGAAACTCCTATATCTACCTGGGTAATGAGGAGCCGTTTCAAACTGCGATCTGAGGCAGACAATTGAGGTCGGGCACCTTGGGAATTGGGAAGAACACTTACAATATAGCACGGCCCCTAGGAAGGCGTGTGGTGCGTCTGGCAAGTTTCCAGAGCTTCCGTATTATTGACTCACAGTGGCGAGTGTGTGTAGAAGAGGGAGAAGATGCAGGAATGGTCAACTGGGACCAGGCCGAAAAGACCTTGTCTGCCTTGTCTCAGAGCTGAGATTTTATCCTGTAGGGTAGGGGAGGGGCGTTACAGAATTTTAATCTGGGCAGTGACATGACAGAGGCTGCAGGAATGAGCACTCCCTCATGTGTAGCAGCGATTCACAACATAAATGGTGAAGGCCTAACCCAAAGCTGTGGTGGCAGGGGGATGAATCTGAGATATTTAGCCGGTTAAATCACCATCCTTACTGAAAAGGTGCAATGAAAGAGAGAGACAAGGTTTTTGGCTTGTGTAAATGGGTGTGGAGTAAAGTGCGAGTAAATGTTGTCTCAAGAAAATGAAAGATAAATGTGAGTTAGAAGGATATAATATAATTCCCACCCCCACGCCCCGCAACCCAGAAGAATGTAATTTTAAAATTATAGGGAACCTGCAGCAAAAAAATCCCAAGGAGGGAAAAAAATGGCCTTAATTTGTCAGCTGAGCATAAAGCAGTATTATTGGACAAAAGTAGAAAGGGCTGGCTTTCAGAAAGGCTCAGCGCTGGTGAAATGAGCCAAAGAGAGGAGGAAGAAGATTTTCTTAGTCTCCTAGTGCCATAAAATGAAGCTGGGACAGACGCCCGGGATCCTATTTTCGCAGTTTTAGAACTCCTCTAGAGACAGAATTCTTGCTTCTTCTTACTTCACCAATGAGACCAAGAAAAGTTTTTGGTATTTTACTGAGAGTGGTTATTTCTCCAAAAGAAAAATAAAATCTTACCTTATCCTGTCAGGCTTACAAATGTTTTAGTTAAAACATTAGGACCATCAAATCTGCATAGGTTAGTCTCGCCTATATTTAACAGGGCCACTGTCCCATTTTCTAGGTGGCTTTGTTTCTTGCTAAGGCTGGACTGTCCTCAGAACACGTACACTCACATATGTATTTTCTAAAGAGAAGGTGGGGAAAAGAACAGTGCCTGATCGTGCTGGGCTTGAAACTCATTATTCTGCCGTCTCTTTCTCTGTGTCTGGCCTGAGCCATGAACCATGAAGCTGAGTCCTATCTTCACGTTCTTTGCTTCTGCTACTGGTCATGCCTGCAAACCTGACTTACACCTCTGGACTTTTCCTCTCAACCAATTCTCCTCATCATGTCCTATACCTTCCATATGGAGTACTCTTATAATCTGAGTGAATCCAAATGCTCCATGTTGACCAATCTCAGCATGCTGCCACATTCAAAGAAGTGATGAATCAGACAGAAGTAATTAAAATTAATTTGAACCTTTGCCTATGCCTCTCAAAGAACATGAAGGGAGATCCAATTCAAAACTCACAGGACCACTGTTTAAACTAGCCATGTTCTCATTCTCTTCCTTCTCTATCACTCTGACAGCCCCACAGATGCTTCCATGCATTAGTTCTCTATCAGATGCCTTACTTCCTCACCCTCATTTATTATGTGTTTCTGCATAATAGGACTGGGATGACAGGGAGAGGAGGGACATGCCAGATACTCCTTAGTGGGCTGGAGTGGGAGACACTATTGGTTTTGGTTACAATGTCCTTGAACTTTTAACACTTTAAGATAATTATTTATATGTTTATCTCTATCACCTAGATCAGCAGCCCTCCATAGAAGTATCCTAGCCCTCTAATGTGTTGGAATCAGGCTGGAGGAAGGGCTTGGGTTATAGCTATGGCTCGGGGACTGTGCTTAGCTCTTAGTGTATGCCAAAGCCTGGTGTGAGTGACCACAAAAATCTGGATGTATAAAGACAGTAAAATCCTAGACAGTAAAAGGGTAGGGAAAGCCACTATACTCATTTCTGTTCTTTATCTATAGGAGGAATGAGTAAATGCATTTTCACAATGTAGATTGGGATTTATTTAAAAGGTCCAGTGGTTATAAGGTTAAGTCTTAGTCATAAGTTAGTTGCTTTCAACTTGAAGTTACTAACACATATTTCATGATTTACATATTCCTAAAAGAAATAAATGTGGTAGGAAGAAAGAAGGCAAAGACCAATTCTAAACTTATCTGATGGATATAGATTTGGGGGACTTTTCTTTTCTTTTTTTTTCCTCCAGGACAAAAAATAATGACTATCACTTTGTAAGTCCAGATCTCATGACAGTGGATTTGCCTGAAACTCAGTATGATATTTGCTGCTAGAGTTTTCATATAACTCTATATTGATTCTGTACTAAGGGATATAGAAAACTGGTTTTAGGCAAATAGTAAGTGTGTGATGGGCTTCTTTTCTTTTTTTAACTTTGCCTTGTCATACATTATTGCCAAACTCCTTGTGCTTATGTGCTCGTATGATTTTGCATTTCTGGGTAGCATTCCATCTGATTTATCAAAACTGTGAAGCTGTTTCTTTGGTTTGGGGAAAAACAGGAGATACAGTTTGGGTTCCAGAATATGAAAAATCTGTTCTCTTTCTGTTAATACTTATCAAGTCAGCAAATCACAAATCACCAGTAAATCATATATAAGAAAGAAATCGACAGAAAGTCCAGCCCCTTTCTCTGAAGATCTGTATTCATACATGCAAGTGTCTAAAATCACCTCAAATATAACATGTCTACAAAAGATTCTTAATTTATTTCCTTTCCAGTTTACACTTTTCTACTGTTCTCCATCATTATAATAAATGATAGCACCATCCGCCCAGTTGCAAGGACTAAAAGCTAGTAGTCATCCTTTTATTTTCTTCATTTATCACCCTCCACATTTAGTACAGTAGCACATTCTATGGAATCTACTCCCAAGATGCCTCTTGAATTTGTCCATTTTCCTCTTTGTCCCAAACTACCATCATAATCCAACTCATATCACCTTTTTTTTCTAGATGTCTATAATAGCTGCCTAACTGGTCTCCCTTATTTTAATGCCACCCTTCACCTCACCCTTGATATAATCCATTCTCCACATAGAAAAGTGATCTTTTATCTTTTGATCATTATACTTTTTTTCTTAAAACTATCTAACTAATTTCCTATTTTATTTAAGATAAATTCCAGACTCTGTACCTTGGCCTGAATGGCCCTGTGTTCTGGGTCCTGCCAGAACCCTCACCATCATGCTCTAGCCATGACAAGTTTATTTCCACCTCAGCGCCTTTATATCGACTGTGTTGCTAAAGGTGCTTTTCTTTCTTACTGATGGAACAATGGTTCACTGTCAGAGATCAGGTTTCCTGGGATATTGATTCTGAGATGGAGATTTATATGCACAAAGTATACTGGGAACACTCGGGATCCACACCGGTGGGAGCAGTAAAACAAGCAGGCTTAAGCAGAGGGAGAAGTTGAACTGTAATATAGTTGCAATACAGGCCTCAGCCAATTCTAAAAAATTGGCCAAATTGTAAAAAAAAAAGAGCCCTAGGAACACTCAGTCAGTTAAGCATCAGACTCTTGATTTTGGATTAGGTCATGATCTCCTGCTTCATAAGATTGAATCTTGTGTAAGGCTCCCCAGTAACAGTACAGAGCCTGCTGGGATTCCCTCTCCCTCTCTCTCCTGCCCCTCCCCCACTTGAGTGCTTGCGTGTGTGTGTGTGTGTGTGTGTGTGTGTGCGCGCGCACACACACACACACACACACTCTCTCTCTCAAATAAATAAATAAACTTAAAAAACATTGTAATATAAGAGCTCTGGAATTGGGCCCTGAATTGGGCCAAGGTGGCTGAATCTCTATAGTTTCATATCAACCAGTCATTGGGTAAGAACTGTCCTGGGAAAAGGGTATAATCTTAGGGAAACAGTCTTTTTCAGCTGTGAATATTCACTAGAGAGGGACTCAGGTGAGGGCTGTTATCAGGCAAAACTTTCAGGAGCTGAGAGATGAATGATTCATTCCTGATAGAAGGGGGTATCTAGGTGGTACTCCATTACAACCACTACAGTTTCAAGACTTTCTTCGGCTCCTGAAAAAGGATGTCCATGACTATCCTAAAATTGACAATACCCACCTCTTACCTCCATCTAAAACTATCTTGCCGATTTGTTACTTCTATGCTTTCTATACTATACTATACAAACAGGTATCCACATGAGAAAAACAGGGACCTTGCTTATCTTAAAAATTTTTTTTACATTTATTTATTTTTGATAGAGAGAGACAGAGCACAAGTGGGGGAGGGGCAGAGACAGCAGGAGACACAGAATCTGAAGCAGGTTCCAGGCTCTGAGCTGTCAGCGCAGAGCCCGACGTAAGGCTCAAAGCCACGAACTATGAGGTCATGACCTGAGCAGAAGTCAGGGGCTTAACTGACTGAGCCACCCAGGTGCCCCTACCTTGGTTATCTTATTTAATACTAATGCCACAGTACCCAGAAAAGTATCAGTTGGGCAAATAATTGATGTGAAAGAAAAATTTCTTGAAAAGTTCAGTCTCAGACAGGCAAACCTTTTTTCTTTCTTCCTTTTTCTTTCTTTCTTTATGCCTTCCTTTTTTTTTTTTTTTTTTTTTTTTTTTGAGAGAGAGAGAGCGAGCGAGAGCATGTGAGTGAGGGAGGGGCAGAGGAAGAGAGAGAGATGAGAGAGAATCTTAAGCAGGTTCTACACCCAGAGTGGAGCCTGACAAGGGGCTCAATCTCATGATCATGATATCATGACCTGAGCCAAAATCAAGAGTCAGACTGAACCACCCAAGTGGCTCCAAAAGCTTTATATATACTATACATATCTTTCCCCATAAAAATGGGAATCTGAAAACTCTCACAAAACTAATTTAGAGGAAGTGGATTTGTGCAGTGAAAAGAAGTCCTGAATGGTAAGACAGAAAAGTCACGGCTTCCTGCTACTTAGCAAATGAACATCAACAGCACCTGTTGGGACCTCTATATCATCATTCGTTAAAAAAACTTTTATAACGCTGATATGGATGATTGTAAGCTGAGGGTGTGGAGAATACAGATAGAGAATTACTGATTAAAAGGCGAAAGGATTCCACTTATGTAAATATAACATCAATTTACAACAAAAATAAAATTGCCTTATTAAATAAGACAATATTAGTATTGGATAACTAGAGCTCGATGTGATAAATACACTCTTGTTAGGTATATATAATATAAATAACCAGAGCTTCATCAATTGCTTGTTTACTTCAAAAATAATATCTGTTTTTCAAGTAATTTAATTAAAAAATGGCAGAGGACCTAAATAGACATTTTTCCAAAGAAGACATCTAGATGGCCAACAGACACATGAAATCTCTCACTCAATATCACTCATCATCAGGGAAATACAAATCAAAACCACAAAGAGATATCGCCTTACATCTGTCAGAATGGCTAAAATCAAAAAGACAAGACATAGCAAATGTGGGTGAGGATGTGGAGAAAAAGGAACCCTTGTACACTGTTGGTGGGAACGTAAATTGGTGCGACCACTATGAAAAACAGTGTAGAGTTTTCTCAAAAAATTAAAAATAGAAGTACCATATGATCTACTAATTCTATTACTGGGTATTTACCCAAAGAAAATAAAAACATGAATTCAAAAAGATATATGCACCCCCATGTACAATGCAGCATTATTTACAATAGCCAAGAAATGGAAGAAACTTAAGTGTTCATCAATAGATGAATATATAAATATCCTTATGATAAGGATATCATAATATACATAATATACATATATACATTACAAAGCCATAGCGAGGACATTATACAGCCATAGCAAGGACATGAACTTGCCATTTGTGACAAGAATGGACTTAGAGGGTATTATACTAAGTGAAATGGGTCAGACAGAGAAAGACAAAAACCATATGATTCCACTCATATGTGGAATCCGAAAAACAAAACAAATGAATGAACATACAAACAAAAGCAGAATCAGACCTATAAATATAGAGAAAAAATTGATGGTTGCTGGAGGTAAAATGGGTGAAAGACAGTGGGAGATACAGGCTTCCAGTTATAAAATGAGTAAGTCACGGGGATGAAAAGTACAGCACAGGGAATGTAGTCAATGGTGTTGTAATGGTGGTGTATGGTGACAGACGGTAGCTACACTTTGTGGTAAGCATTCAAATAATGGTAATAATACAAATAAAAACTAAGAAGTAAATGCTAGCCCAAAATGACAATATCTGAAATTTAGAAAAAGATCAGAAATTGTCCCCTTAAAATAGTATAAGGATCAGGGCTCCTGGGTGGCTCAGTTAGTTAAGCGTCTGACTCTTGGTTTTAGCTCAGGTCATGATCTCATGGTTTGTGAGTTTGAGCCCCACTTCGGGCTCCATAGTGACAGTGGGGAGCCTGCTTGAGATCCTCCCTCTCCCTTGCTCTCTGCCCCTCCCCCACTCACTCTCTCTGTCTCCCTCTCAAAAATAAACTTTAAAAATCTAAAAAATAAAATAGCATAAGGATCATTAAAATACAGATGATGTGTAACACACAGTATTAGAATACAGCTAATTTAAATGTCTATTTGTAAACATGATGTTGGTATAAATGGGATGTTAAATACATCTCAGTAAGAATTAGGAACATCCCTGAAAACAGAGATCAAATTCCAAATTAAGATGGCTAATTGAACAAAGGTATCAAATTCCATTCCTTCTACATGTAACTAAATCTAGAGTAAGGGATTTTAAAACATTAAACCACATGAGCAGTGAGAAAAAAAGGAAAACATACGTGAAATTTTGGAATCTAGAAAAGAGATGAATACATGGTAAGCAACTTAGCAGAATAAAGAACTGAATACTAAGTCAATAATTGGCAAAAACTGAGGCATGATCTGATTTTCACTGCAGAATATTTAAAGACTTAGGAACTGGCAGTACTAAGTACCTCTGAAATGGATGCCAAAGAGAATATGAAATAATATTGATTTGATGAAAACTATATAAAAATGATATATTTTTTTTAAATTTATTTTTGGGACAGAGAGAGACAGAGCATGAACGGGGGAGGGGCAGAGAGAGAGGGAGACACAGAATCAGAAACAGGCTCCAGGCTCCGAGCCATCAGCCCAGAGCCCGACGCGGGGCTCGAACTCACGGACCGCGAGATCGTGACCTGGCTGAAGTCGGACGCCCAACCGACTGCGCCACCCAGGCGCCCCTAAAAATGATATTTCTAAACCCACTCACCATTATATGTTTCTGGGCAACAGATTCTACCCTACCCATGATAATTCAGGAGTGGAGAAAATAAAACCCAGGGCATTTACCCTGGGGAACATAGGCAAAGTTAAAGGCACGGGTACAGAAACAAAAGTAGATAGGTTAAGTGGTCTTGTGCAGACTGTATATTGAGATCCCCAACTTCCTTCATTCACTCTGCAGCCCTCTGGTGGACAAAACTTTACCCTCCAAAGAGAAAATAAAAGCCTTCTATTTAGAAAACTGATGAGCTAAAGAAAATATCTAAAAATACCATATATCAGAGTTTCTTAGAAAATAACCTACCTGATCACTCTACCAGAAAAGTTAACCTCAATGAGTCAACCCACTTGTTCAGAACTTCTAATTAGTTTTTTTAAAAGCTTATTGAAAGACAAAAATAATTAAACAAAAAGGAAAATAAAGGCAACCTGTTGCAGACAGAAGTTACATAGTAAGGGGCACCTGGGTGGCTCAGTCAGTTAAGCATCTGACTTCAGCTCAGGTCATGATCTCGTGGTTTGCGAGTTCAAGTCCCACATCTGGCTCTGTGCTGACAGCTGGAGCTCGGAGCCTGCTTCAGATTCTGTGTCTTCCTCTCTCTCTGCCCCTCCCCTGCTCTCTCTCTTTCAAAAATAAATAAACATTAAAAAATTAAAAAAAAAATGAAATTATGTAGTAAAACCAAACAAAAAAACGACATAAGACTTAGATGAATAAACCAGGTGTATCAACTGAGAGATTTAAATCTCCCGTCTCCCAATAACCCTCATCTAGATCTATAGATTAAGTGTAGTCCTAATAAAAATCAGGGTAAGATTTTTAAAAATAGAAATGAAAAAGCTCATTCCAAAATGTACATGGAAATGCAAAGGGCCAAATATAACTAAGATAATTCTGAAGGGGGATGAAACTTGAGATATTTTGCTTTCAGATATAAGACTTGTTGCAAGGATGCAGAAGATGCGACAGTGTGATATTAAACAAGGATTGATGAACTGATCAATGGAACAGAGTAAGAAGCCAAATAAAAAACTGACATATAGACAAACACATAAACAGTTTTTATTCTACATGTAGAGTCATTCCTATGCAGTGTGGAAAGAATTTCAGGTATATAAGGGACAACGATACAGAAAAATAATCTATCTAGACCTCTCCAATCCATATCCTATCTATTCCAGGAGTGTCCTTTGCTATGGCAGAGTAAGCGTCTAACCTACCAACCCTCAGAGAAATATTAGCGATGGCAAAGATGCCACCATGACTAGCCAACAAGAAACTTAAAGCCGCTCATACCAGTAAGTTGAGAATGACTGGTAGTCCATCTACAAAAGAGGTGGTATCATTAATAACTTCTGCCAGAGTTGGTGATAAGATTCTTTTGTCTTTTATTTGGAAGATTCTCACCATTGGGAACACCACTTTGATTGTATAAACACTGAGTTGGTAATTCTTCCAGGTAGAGTGCCTGAACAGTCAAAAGTAGCCACATTTGGGAGGTCATGTGTAAGTTGGAACTTCCAGATTTAATGATTTACAAAATTATGTGTCAGAATACTGTTCCTAAAACACATGACATATTAGAGGCAAAATTGACCATAAGTCCTAGATGTAAAAGCAGTAAGTGGCTCGTAAGGGCATGGGAAAAAAAAGGTATTTCAAAATGAGACCAGAACCAAGGCCTTACTAGCTTGGTTACATATTTGGATCCCTATTAGTGTCTTCTAATTGGCAAGTTTTTGGCTCATCATCCAATGAATGCTGTTGAATTCAGATTTAAAATCACCTCTAATTGATCAGTTGTAATAATTAGTGTTTTGGGGGGAGGAGAGAGCCATCAAAGTCACAGGTTGATTTTTAAGGTCATTTGTCCACTGAAATGAATTTGTCCATTGAAATGCCATTGGCTATAATTCCCTGTGGTCTTATTTGACGAGATCTGAATTTCCCAGAGGTTTTAAAATATACATATATTTATTTTGTTTTATTTATTTATTTTTGAGACAGAGAGAGAGAGAGAGAGAGAAAGAGCGAGAGGCGGACAGAGAGAGGGACAGAGGATCTGAAGGATCTCTCTGTTACCAGCACAGAACTGACATGGGGCTCCCACTCACAAACCGTTGACATCAGGAGCTGAGCCAAAGTTGGATGCTCAACCGACTGAGCCACCCAGGTGCCCCCCACCCAGAGGTTTTTATCATGGAGATCTGGGGATAGATGGCATTTTCAGCAGTCGGTAAGATTAAGAGTAGTGCCTACTGTTTAAGACAGTCTAAAAATGACATTAAAATAAGTTTCTTCTAACCTAACAATGATCACACAGAGGAAAAGAGAAATAGGGTCATTATGGATGGACAACAAGAGTGATTAAATATAATTGAGAAGACAAAGGTATATCCAGAGCACTTACACTTGACTATGAATACAAGAGTCCTTAGAAACCTCTAGAAATAGTCCGTTTGGTGAACAATGAATGTTACAATTCCTTTTTTTGCAAAGCAAGTCTGTCCCTATTAAAGGAGCAGTATCACAGAGCAGGAAGAAATATTTTTCAGTCAAGGGCCCAAGAATTATAATGAGGGACTAGGAAAAAGGGATTCTGTGGATTATTTAAAATACCTACCACCTGTGTGGTATGTTTACTCCAAGGAAGAGATTGAACAAAGATGGCAGGCTTTAAGGTAGAAAGAAGAGTGGTAGTATCTACCTTAAACTGATGAAGATTACCATCTATATTTATAGTTAATTCGCTTTGAGTGTTTAAGGTGAAGGCAGTATACCGGGTGCTTTAGCCATTCTTGGAGTATTCTCATTGATATGAAGTGAGGGATTTTTCTTTGCCTCAGTTTTCTTTTGTAAGATGCATTAATATTTTTTAAGAGTACTTTTTATTGATAACATTTACAAGTGTTCTTGTTAATAGGTGATCTGTTAGGAAGTGGGCTATGCACGTTTTGTATCTGTAAGGCTATGTAAGTTTATTTGTTAAGGCCCTGTCTTGTTCTGGAACTTTTCAGAATGTCTCACCAGGTGTTGCAGGACCAGTTCCCATTCTGTTTTCTGCTTTCTGATTAGGTCTCTCATTTCAGGTTCAATTCCACTGTTAAAGATAAGAAGAAAGGTCTGCCTCGGTACCTTCTCTAACTCCTGAATGTTGTCAGAAGACATTTTCTAGCCTATCCCATAAAACTCCTGTCATTAAATATTTGAACTTTCTCCTGGAAAATCACAGTACAATAAATGAAATCAAAATCTCTGACAGATCCTTCAATAAAGAAATTCTTTTGTCAAAGATAGAAGAAAGATTATGGGAAATGTTGTGTTATATAAAACACTTCTGTGAACTAGAAAGATATATCATTGGATAAGATGAATAAATCACCTTATAAATCGATATCACATTAGTTTGGTTATATGACTCATTTTCACAGAGCAGGACTACAATTGATAAAATTAAACAACTGAACATACAAAGCTGAGGATCTAATTCTGAACTTCCACTTACCCAGTAAAGTGCAGATGCCCTGAGGATTCAGAACAAATGCAGTGTGTGCTTGTGTCTCTTTACCACCTTGGCTGTAATGCTGTCCTGTAGTATAGAGTTTTAAACTTAAATTATATACTTTTAACATATTTCTAAAGGCCATTCCATTTTTTCACTGAGTCTATCTCATTCACTGTTTCTAGAAATGTGGGGTTTTTTTGGGTCTATTTGGTAGTTTTAATTCCAGGGTCATTAACATACAATGCTATATTAGTTTCAGGTGTACAATATAGTGATCCAACAGTTCCATACATTACTCAGTGTTCATCAAGACAATTGCACTCCTAATATCCTGGGATCACCTATTTCATCCATCTGCCCACCCACCACCCCTCTGGTAACCATCAGTTTGTTTTCTAGTTAAGAGTCTGTTTTTTGGTTTCTCTCTCCTTTTCCCTTTGTTTTTTTAAAACATTTCAAAACAAATTTTTTAAACGTTTTATTTATTCTTGAGAGAGAAAGAGACAGAACATGAGGGAGGGAGGGGTAGAGCGAGAGAGGGACACAGAATCCAAAGCAGGCTCCAGGCTCTGAGCTGTCAGCACAGAGCCCGACGCGGGGTTGAACTCACAAGCCATGAGATCATGACATGAGCCACAGTCAGATGCTCAACTGACTGAGCTACCCAGGCACCCCTCCCTTTGTTTGTTTTGTTTCTTAAATTCCACATATGAGTGAAATCATATGGTATTTATTTTTCTCTGATTGGCTTATTTCACTTCCATTATACTTTCCAGATCCATCCATGTTGTGGCATATGGCAAGATTTCCTTCTTTTTTACGGCTGAGTAATATTCCATTGTATATATATATACCACATCTCCTTTACCTATTCATTTATTGATGAACACTTGGGCTGCTTCCATAGTTTGGCTCTTGTAAATAATGCTGCAATAAACATAGGTCTATATACATATATCTCTTCAAGTTAGTGTTTTTATATTTTTTTGGCAAATACCCTACTCCCTATTATCTTGTACAGTGATTGCACCAGTTTGCATTCCTACTAAAAGAGCATGAGGGTTTCTTTTCTTTCACATCCTTGCCAACACTCGTTTCTTAAGTTTCTGATTTTAGCCATTCCAGAAGTGTGTTCTTTAGAATACTATCACAGCAGAGTATAAATAGGTATTATAAGAAAATAGGAGAGGAGGTAGGGAGAGACTGAGATCAAACATGTTTAGGAAAAAGCAATGTGCTAACCAATGAAAAATCATTTGTGTTTTCTTTTTCCTTTTAATATTTCTGAAAGCATGTCCTTTATTTCAAAATGGAAACATGTAGTTTTACTCTTTAGCGCGTAGGTCATGAAAAGCCATTAAGATGCATTGAGTCATGAAATTATGAGACAAGTCAATTGCGAAGATGAAAATGGCTGCAAAGAAATAATGAATAATTGCTTAAATAGTTTGTGTAATTTAAGAAATAATGCCACAAGGGAAACAAAATAGACCTTTAAGGATTTCTCTCTATACCTGTTGAATTATGTGAAGACTTTCAGCTTCAGAGGAATAAATCACTGCAGCTGCTTTTCTGCCTTATTCGAATGGCATTTATGGTCTGATTATGCTGAAATTCTTTCATAGCTTTGATCATGTGGTCTTTCCTTTGAAACTATGTGGAAATACTAAATTGACATTTATACTAGATATTTATGAAAAATGCACTTCAAATTTTAGGATTCAATTAATATAACTAAGAAAAGTAAAATAGCTTGCATTCAGAAGATGGACTAGAGAAAGTAAAAAATTTAAAATATGGTACAAGGGTAGAAAAATTAAGCACTACAGTAGACAATAAAACACTAAAAACAGGCAATGAATATGTTATCATGGAAGTTTTAGAAATAGTTTCTTATGGAAAATTGTTCAAATACTGTTCATGACACATTTTACACAATCAGTTCACCCCTAAGGAAAAGAAATTATGCCCAGGTGTTAAGGGAAGGGGCATAAAACTTTTACCGGGGAGTGGAAAAAATTGTAAAGTGAACTGATTTGAAGTAAATATATTCCTTTGTAGGATATATGTTCCCCTGCTGCTCTCTCTTGCATCATTCCACTTGCCCTCTCCTCATCCTTTATATTTTGCTGGTGTAAACCATGAAACTGATTTCATGAATCTACCTCAGGTTAAGCTTTAAAAGAAAGAGTAAAAGGAACGCTCAGAGCTTATATATATGCCTTTGTAACTAGCTAAGATAGGAGTCCAGGTAGGTGATCAAAGCCATAGTGTCAACAAGACTTTCAGGAACCCAGGTGGGTGCTGCTGCTTATGAGAGAGCAGCATTCTGGGTTTCAGAAATCCTAAGGTCATCACCTCAGGGAATAGGGTAGTACAAATATTTTTGGTGAAATTGCAAAGAGTTCTGCTTGGATTGCAAAACAACAATCTATCTGGTAACATGGGAGCATAGGTAAGTGAAAAAATATTTACCTGCATCATGAGCCATATGAATTAAGCGTTTTTTAAAAGTGTTTTTATTTATTTTTGAGAGAGAGAGGAGACAGAGAATGAGTGGGAGAGGGGCAGAGAGAGAGAGAGGGAGACAGAAAATCCAAAGCAGGCTCCAGGCTCTGAGCTGTCAGCACAGAGCCCAATGGGGGGCTCAAACCTGCAAACTGTGAGATCATGACCTAAGCCAAAGATGGATGCTCAATCAACTGAGCCACGCGGGTGCCCTGGATTAAACATGTTTATTGCCTTTAGTTTGTATAATTTTAAACTTTAGATGTGTAGGTCCAAAATAATTTATATATTTGATATAGCATCCAAGGTCATCTGAGGACCACTGAAAGGTCTTGCGGGTTTCATTTTGTTAAAGCAAAAACTGACAAAGTTAAATAGGCAAGGAAAACTTCATTCAAGGTTATTACCAACACAGAAAAAACCCAAAACTGGTCTGAACTCTACTGAAACAAAGGTCAGAAGAGTTTTTCAAAGCTGGGGTGAGCAGGAGAACATATGTTCCCTGTGTTTGCCAGTGGAACTTACTCAAAGGAAGGGTAAACTTTCTCCTATCTTTGTGACAGGAGGTAGTTTTACAACTTGGATCAAGGCACCCATTGAAGTTAGGCTTCTATTCTCCCAGAGAAACTGAATGATAGGGGCACTATTATCACTGATGATTTGATGACTTTCCAAAAGGGATGGCTCCCAGGTCCTTAAGAAAGTCCTATACTGCAAGACTGACAAGAGGCTTAAAAAAAAAATTACATCTTAAAAGGATAGAGAATAATTAAAAAAAAAAATTTTTTTTAACATTTATTTATTTTTGAGACAGAGAGAGACAGAGCATGAACGGGGGAGGGTCAGAGAGAGGGAGACACAGAATCTGAAACAGGCTCCAGGCTCTGAGCTGTCAGCACAGAGCCCGACGCGGGGCTTGAACTCACGGACCGCGAGATCATGACCTGAGCCGAAGTCAGCTGCTTAACCGACTGAGCCACCCAGGCGCCCTGGATAGAGAATAATTTAAGTGAAGTAAACACTCGAAGGAAAGACAGGTCAGAGACCTAGAGACAGAAAGGAACCTGCCTAACATTTGGCCAAGCTGAGGAGAACGCTAAGATCATCTTGGTCACTCCCCTCTTTCATTCAAGGGTAACCAGTTTAAGAACAATTCTGTTCTTGGGTGCCTGGGTGGCTCAGTCGGTTATGCATCTGATGTCAAACTCAGGTCATGATCTCATGGTTTGTGAGTTTAAGCCCCAACTTGGGCTCTGTGAGCCTGGACCCTGCTTTGGATTCTGTGTCTCCCTCTCTCTCTGCCCCTACCCCACTTATGCTCTGTCTCTCCGTCTCTGTCTCTGTCTCTCTCAAAGATGAATAAACATTAAAAAAATTTTTTTTAAAGAACATTTCTGTTGTTGAAGGACTAATTGAACTATCTGCTGAGTCTTGGCAACAGAAAGTTTTGCTGGATGCCACAAGCAATTGGGCATTTAATGAGGGGGATTCCTATAGAAATAAAAAGAAAAACAAAGATTAGTGGTTGGGACAGACGTTAAACTCAGTTTCTAAGACCAGAGCTCAGCAAGTTGAGAAGATCTCTAGACAATGGGCTTGAAATGTGTTTAGACAGTGGAGTAAGGATGGCAGTGGTAATCCAATGGATTCCTCATTTGCAGTCTCAATGTTTTCGGTGTGACATAAGAAAGATTTTGGTAAGATTGTCCATAGTCATGGCTATTTCCTGCAGCAGAGAATGGAGGTTCCAGTGAATGTTCTGAGTGGCCCACCCAGCAGCAGGTCTAGGTACAAAGTGTGCCCACACATGATCAGCTCTGGCATAAGCTTCAAGCAATCCAGCTTCAGCTTGCAAGGCTTCTTCAGATCCTGGGGGCAAAGGCCAGCTATGAAATGATACGGAATCCCAAAAGGATCTGGGCAGTCAGACTTTATAGTTTTCAGTGATGCCAAAGTCAGGAGGGCCAGAAAAAGTTGGAAGCTAAGTTGGTAGAGTTGTACTCAGATATTGAAGGAAACTGCAAACATTTAAAATTTGGTAAGGATTACTGATTTGTGAAAGATGACAGGATTGAATGTAATGTATAGGTACGTAACAAAATCATGTGATTTATATAGAGGTGCATAATCACTCAAAGACAATGAACAGGACTCAAATCTGATAACCCACAAGGGCGAGCTATAGTTTTCTACTGAAACATTAAATTCCTCTCTACAGTTTATGCTCTTTCAATATAAGATAATAAAAGTAAGATTATGTTCAATCATAAGATAAGTCCAGTCTCATTAGATCTGGTTTGATTATTTATGTTCACACAACATGAAGAGTAATAGATTACGTAGATCTTTTAAAATTTACTTTACAGGAAGTTTTCATAAGAAATCCAAGCCAAAAAAAAAAAAAAAAATCCAAGCCAAGAATTTGCTATCAGATTTCACCTGCAGTATTTATGGACTTAGGTGAATTCCTCTCTTCCTGAGGCCTCCACAATACCCTAAAACTCCTTTGTCTTCCAGGAAGTGATCTTCCTTACTCACCTATAAAGCTGGGAATGAGATAAGGCAGATGCCAGGGCACTTTTCCCAAGAGAGCTTTATAAGTATTGATGCCATAAAGTCAACCTTAGTTCCTTAAAACTCTCTGATCATATCTGATTCTAGGCACATCATTGTCAAATATGACATTCCAGTTAAAGCCAATGTTTCCAGTTATGTCCTGGTATAAGGAGGGCAGATTCTTATTGAACCTACAAGAATTATATTGCAATAAAATAAATATACAGTGAAACTTTGGCTGGCGAGCATAATTTGTTTCAGAAACATGCTTGTAATCCAAAACACTTGTATATCAAAGCGAATTTCCCCATAAGAAATCATGGAAACTCAGATAATTCATTCCACAGCCTAAAAATGTTCCTATAAAAATGATTACAATACTGTAATATAATATAAAATAATAAGGAAAATGCAAAATACAAAGAAAAATAAGCAAATTAACCTGCACTTCTCTTTGAAAACCTTTGTGGCTGGTATGAGGGAGACAAGAGAGAAGAGGGTTATTGTGTAGGACAACTTTCACTATAACCAGTGGAATCAGTGCTATCTATGGCTCAAAGGAATCTTTTTCTTTCAGTGCAGCTTTAACAAGGAACCTATCCAATGGCAATTGCTTTTGCCTCCTTTTGAGGATTTCACGAAAATGTGACATTGCATTGTTGCAAAACAGATTCATCACCCACACTGCTAGAGTCTTAGTCGAGTGGTGCTTTTCTACAAAATTTTGCACTGTTTCCCACATTTTACACATCTCCCTAATCTCATTTGAAGTGAGGGATTCCTCTGCCTTTTTCTCCTCCTCCTCTGCAGATAAGATGCAAATATAGACTTCTTATAAAATCTTGCAATTTCGGCCACTTGCATACTTCATTTATAGTTCTCCATGATTTCTTTCTTAACTTCCACCGTAATCATCTCCTTCTTCTTACCGCCTTTCTTTTCAACCTTTTTCTGCATGGGGGCCATTGTATATGCTTGTATGGATGTTGACTATAGCACAGTATTAACAAACTCTTGCTATATACTGTATTTCATATAACTGGCAATAAGGCAGCAGATGAAAGGGTCTATATCTGCAGGCAGCCTGACCTAGAATGAAGCAAAGCATTCCTAAGCTTATTCTTGTATGGAAAAGCAAAGGACTGTCCATAGGTGCTTTGACGTGACAAAAAATACACTAGTGCCAGTTATGGGCACCTTCCAACATTCTGAAAAATCAGTGATTTCTGCCAAACACCGCAGCCTGAGACAGAGCATGTGGGCATTGGAGACGATCACACAAAATCCCAGAGCAAGAGAGAGAGAGAAGAGCCACTGGCTCAGTTGTGATCATGTGATGTTTGGCATCACATAATAGTCATATTGCAAGACATTGCTCGTTTATCTAGTTAAAATTTATTAGAAATGTTTGCATGTCTTGAGGAACACTTGCAGACCAAGTTACTCACAATCCAAGGTTTTGCTGCACCCAGTAAGAGTTTCTGAATTCTGGAGGAATCAGGCAGGGAAAAAAAAGATAAATATTTTATTTCTGTTTTCAAAAGCATACTGTACTAAGTTGTTATGAGTTATAGAAACCTTAAGAGAAAAGAAAGGAGTTCCTTACATCCAGAAAACAGAACATTAAAACATCAGCAATATTCCAAACAAAACCTATAATCATCCTTCATCAGTTCCTTCACTACTATATAATTAATTCTTGTCCTGCTTGATCATGGGTTAGCAGTCTCATGAACCCATCAGTATCTCCACCAGAGTTACAGACATTCTGACTCAGTCCAGTGGAATGATCTTAAAGTTATTAAGCAATGTCCTCAGGAGTTTGTGCCTCAGAGTACCTGGCATAGCCCTTTCCATGGGTCTCAGAAATAGTCTCTTTATGTTGAAGACAAAGAATTCTGATCTATAGCTAAGTGCAAGTGCTTTCAGAGAAGGATTAGAGTAAAACAAACAAACAAATCTGTGTATAACAAAAGACCTCAAATGGCTGTGGTTAAAGATCTGATGTGACTTCATTACAAAAATAATGCAACTGAGCAAGGTAGTTTGGTTGGTGGGAATGTAAACTGGTGCAGCCACTAAGGAAAACAATACGGAGGCTCCTGAAAAAGACTAAAAATAGAACTACCATATGATCCAGAATCCTTACTTCTAGGTATATGTTCAAAATAACTGAATCAGGATTTCAAAGAGATACCTGTACTCTCATGTTCACTGCAGCATTATTCACAATAGCCAAGACATGGAAGCAACCTAAGTGTTCATTAACGGATGAATGGATAAAGAAAACGTATATACATAGAATAGAACAAGATTCATCCACTAAAAAAGGAAATCCTGCCATTTGCAACAATGTGGATGAACTGGAGGACATTATGCTAAATGAAATAAGCCAGATAGAGAAGGACAAATACTACATGATACCACTTATATGAAGAATCTAAAATAGTCACTCATAGAAGAATAGTGCAGAGAGTAGAATAGTGTTTGGCAGGGCAGGGGCGGGGGAAAGGGGAGAGAGGAAATGGGAGGTATTACTCAAAGGGTACAAGGTTACAGTTATGCAAAATGAATAAATCCTAGAGATCTACTATAGAGCATAATGTCTTTGGTTAACAATACTTTATTGTACACTTAAAAAATTTTTAAGAGAACAGATCTTATGTTATTTTTTTTTATTTTTATTAAAAAAAATTTTTTTTAACGTTTATTTATTTTTGAGACAGAGAGAGACAGAGCATGAACAGGGGAGGGGCAGAGAGAGAGGGAGACACAGAATCTGAAACAGGCTCCAGGCTCTGAGCTGTCAGCACAGAGCCCGACGCGGGGCTCAAACTCACCGACCGTGAGATCATGACCTGAGCCGAAGTCGGATGCTTAACCGACCGAGCCACCCAGGTGCCCCGAACAGATCTTATGTTAAGTGTTTTTATCACAAAAAATAAAATAATAACAAATAAAGAGGGCCAGAGGAAACTTTTAGGGATAATGTATATGTTTATGGCATTGATTATGGTGCTGGTTTCATAGATGGGTACTTATCTCCAGATTCATCAAGTTGTATATATTAAATATACAGCTTTTTGTATGCCAATCATACTTCAATAAAGCATGTTTAAAAAGAAAGACGATTTCCTTTAGGATTTTACTTCATGAAGAAAAATATACCAAAGTTGTCAAGTTTGAACACTTGGTAAATAAAATCATGAGTCACGGAGAAGCAATATTTACTTAGTAATCTAAGTGAAAATAAAAGATTTAAAAAGTAAATATAAGATATAACATGATGGTAAAAAAACACTTTAAGTCATTAAAAAATAAGATTTGTTTCTCTTAAATAATCAAGGATATGATAACATCAACATAAAGAACAAGAAATAATTCTAAGATACAGATTGTGTTGTGTCTTGTGAGTTTTTTTTTAAGTTCATTTATTTTGAGAGAGAGAGAGAGTGTGAACTGGGGAGGGGCAGAGAGAGAGAAAGAGAGAAGAAAGAGAGAATCCCAAGCAGGCTTTGCACAGCAGCGCAGAGCCTGACAAAGGGCTCAAACCCATGAGCCGTGAGGTCATGACCCAAGTCAAAATCAAGAGTCGGATACTTAATCGATTGAGCTACCCTGGTGCCCCTGTGTTATGTCTTGAAAGTCAATTATTCAAAAGGTAAAGAAAAAGCTTTTTATTAGGAGTAGACCAATAATCCGAGAAAATTTTTCTCATTTTATGAGAGAAAATCAAACTCTAGTTTTGCATCCTTATGCTACTAATACTAAAGTTTATTTTTAAAAACCTTATAAATAAATCCATCAACTCTGTGTTGGCCTGTGTTTTTCTCAGTTCCACGTATTTGCCTGGGCAGATCCCAAGGATACTAAAATGCTGGTGTTTATATAAAAAAATAAGAATCACAAAATTGGAATTCACAGGATTGAAGATAGATATTTCTCTCTAAAAGCAAAGAGGATAGCTGTTAATGATCTCTCCCAATTATCATCGGGATCACATTCCATTCTGTTTTCTAGGTAAAAATTCCTTTCTTCCCTGACTAAAGCAATGCCCTGCCAAGAAGTTAGATGAATATGATTCTTTGATCAAGGATACCTACTTCTCTCCCCATCTATCCCTTTTGGAAATCCAATCACTTGTTAGCACTAATTGAGCTTGCCATATGGCACTGCATATGACATTGTTAATCAATCCCTTCTTCAAGGAAGTTTTTCTTCCCGTGGTTTTTTTTATTTTCCCTTCTCTCCTGGAAAGCTACCCAAACAAGAAACCTCAGGTCATTCTTATCTTTTATATATTTTTTTGTTGGCTCTCACTCTGATATGCCCTTCTGTCTAGCAGAGAATTTTAACAGTGGGACTTGAACCCAAATGTAAACAGCAGTTCCATTGTTTATAAGCTATATGATCTTGGGAAATAATGATACTAATAAAAATAAGAATAGAAATAAGAATAAGACTATGTATCAGGCACTATTCTAAAACACATATATCATCTCAATTACCACAACAACTTAATGAGATAGGTCCTATTATTCCTCTCATTTGATAGATAAGGAAACTGAAAAAACAGAAGTTAAACAGCTCATTGAAGGTCACATACACAGTAAGTGTTCAACCAGGATTCAAACCCAGTCTGACTGAAAGTTCATGCTTTTAACCTCTTAGGTTTTTTTGGGGTTTTTTTGGCCCCTAGGTTTCAGTTTGGTACCTACCAGGTAGTAAATAATAAATATCCTAGCATTCTTATTAATTCAAGTGCATGAATGTTACCAAGATTTCATTATTTCTTCCTTGTACTATTCCATCAGTCTAACTGCATGTCCCTAGGTTATTTGATCTCACATTGCTGCCAAGGACATCTTTCAAAAAACAGAACTAACAATGTTACTTACTTGTATTAAAAACTTTTAATGATTTCTATTAAATCTACCAAATATCAAATACAGCATAGTGTTCAAAGGTCTGAATGGTTTTGCCCCAAACTAATTTTCTCACTTCATGTTTTATCATTCTTCTTTACTCACTCATTCCACACCTGCCCAATCCCCAGCCTCGTCAACAGTTTGTTGGTCCACATGGCTCTACACATTGTTACATCTTGGTATAAACTTAGTGACGTCACTTCACTACATTGGACTGACAGCTGGGTATCACACCTAGGTCCAAATGGGTTCTAGTTGGTAAGCATGGGGTAAGAGGTCCTCTGGGTAGAATCTGTTAGTGTGTGGATGCTATGTATGAGATGGGGAAACCAGGCCCATGGAGAGAACCAGTGGGGTGTCCTGGTCATGAGCACCAGGTCTGATTCCTACGGAGAAGGCAGCAAGCAGAAGCTGAAGGGGGTTTTCCATAAAAGTCTTAGGGCCCAAGACCTGCTGCTCTGAAACTCTGAGACCAAGCTTAACATTATCTTGGGAGTAGCTATTCCCCCATTTCTGAAACAAAAGCAAGACAACTCCAGGTACAGAGGGAAGGCAATAAAGTAGCACATTACTGGGCACCTGGGGAATGGGAGAACTGAGAAAAATTTCCTTAGGTGGTAGAGGGGTGGCCATGGAGAGGAATGTACAGATCTGCTTGTTTTGGGTATATGGGAAGTACTCTAGAGACCCCAGGAAGAACAAGGATAATAACAGACCACTTCATCCATAAGTGCAATTACTGAGATGCTTAAGTGTATGAGTCATCATTTAGATTTTGTGATATACTCTACAACTGGATTCAGCTAGACCAGTATTCTAGCATTCTAACACTATGTTTAAGAATCATTATTCTTCCAAATTTGCTGCTACTTTCCTGGCAGTAGGCCAACATTTCTCAGGTTTTCCTCTGCACTTTCCATAAGTGGAAAAAAGAAGGGACCCAGGATGCAATGGAAGACTGGGTTTAGAGCTTGTGTACATGAGTGTGAGCCGCAGGTTAGAACAATGATGACTACAATCATCTCGATTTATGATAGACCGCAGGGGTGCACTGTGGAGGCTAAAAGATAACAACACCTGCAGCGGTCAAATTCCAGGTGTCAAAATTAGAATCTCATACAGTAACCTGTGCCTTTTCCAAGACACTCATAAATGATTCACACTCTTACTCCTTCCCTCAAATGGCCCCCTCAGTCACTCATCCTCCAGGGGTGACTCACTCTGCTCCTGTTTATGCTTGAGCACAGGACACTGCAGCTATCTTCATATATGTCACACATGTCATGATTTACTTGAGTAACAGGTTTCTACAATGATTCTGGGACACACACCCCTGCAGGGTTTCTCAGATGTTTCACATTACTTAGGGCACTAGTCAGGGTCCTGGCATTTGAACTTAGAGTCATCTCTAGGCATCAAAGTCTCCTTAATAGGGAGTGTAAAAAACCTCCTATTTCCTTTATGGTTTTGTTTAGTAGCAAAAAAACATTAACATTTAGCAGTTGCAAGTTGTTAGAGTGCAGTGTAGGAGAAGGACCAGTAAGCCTGTTCCTTTAACCTTGTCCTAAGGGTCTCTGGCCTAGAATTCACTGCCCGAAACCTCACTGAATTTGATTTTCTCTTATTACCAATGAAAATATAGGAAATAAATACTTTATTCTTTGCTATCTCTCTGCTGTCTTACTTATGACATTCAATCTGGTATCACATAATCCTGAAAGTATCATCAGTAGAGTATTCACTATTATTATAACACCCTATACGATAATATTCTACTTATTCTGTTTCTCTAAACTCTTGCCAAAGAAGTCCATTAATACTAATTTTGCCACACTGTTTGATGCATCCCACAGACCCTTAAGCATCTTCTTTGATGAGACTCTAACCCTGCATTTATGACACATGTTCCAATAACAATAGAAAAGGAAACTAGCAAAGCGGACATCTATTTAAGTCAAAATACTTTAGTTAATAAGGAAAAACATTGGAAATCATTCCACCAGTTGATTTAAATGTTTTTAAAAAGTGTATTTATAAATATTAAAACCCAATAGAAACCACATAGGCAAATTAAAATGCTCTCACATCCTAGAATTTGATACATGGTTGACTTTGTAAACTTTTCAATATTTTCAGACAATGATGTAATATGCACAGAGGGAGAAATTCTGTATGTATATGTATGTGTACCATATTGCCAAATTTTTAAAATGGAGATAAAAATATATATTCTCAGATATTATTTCCTAGGGATTTCATGTGAATAGATTTAAAAATCTAAGAGATTCCATTGGCTTAAAAATAAATCCTGTGTTTAGTAAAGAAAGCAGTCTTTCTTTTTACATAATAACTAGTCTGATCTCACTGATGGACTGAACGTACCATAAGGTTACTCTCTGTGTGGCCAAGCAGAATCCTTATAATGTTCAGGAGTTGCTGCACAAAATCATAATCATAAATAGCTAATTAACACTTCATGAAATCAAATGGTACCTAATGCATCTAAGTTATAACCTTAAGTATGATGTATACATTTAAGAGGGACAATATGGTCTAGAAATTGCCAAAGGAAATATTAAAAAAAAAAAAAACTTCATTAGAAAAAAGTTTTTTGACTTGGGGGTGAGGAAACATTTTGGGTTGAGCTGAGTGGCTGAGCCAGGGAAGGCATGGATGTAAGTCCATGTGGGAGCCTGAAACCTTGCACTCCACCTTCACCCGAGCAATAACTGTTGATGCTCTCCAGCCAAGGAGAAGGACCCTTAATCCAAGCCTAGTATCAAATCAGGCGGAAATCCAAAGGCATGGCCAAACCTCATCTAACCCAAACTAAACCTTTTGGACACCAATGAGTCTAAGCACAGGGTTGTTGTGGTGACAGTAAACCACCGCAGATATAAACACGACAAGAATATGGCTCCTTGAGTGCAGGGATTGAACGCTCTTTTGTTAACTGCTTAATTTCCAGGTCCTAGAATAGTGTCTGCTCTAGAACAGGTAGTCAGTAACTATTTGATGAATGAATCTCTACTTCTTACATAATAACCAGTCTGGCCACACTTGGTCTATACATACAAAATATCTGAGACATGATGATCACCCAGCAATCTCATACACATAGACCTATCAGGCATATGTTTCCTTAATTAATTGTTTTAAGAAATTAATCTTAATCAAATGGGAAAAGGACAATCTCTTCAATTAATGGTGTGGGGAAAAGTGGACAGTCACATGCGAAAGAATGAAACTGGACCATTCTATCTTACACCATAAACAACAATCAACCCAAAATAGATTAAAGAGTAGAATGTAATCCCTGAAACCATAAAACTCCTAGAAGAAAACATAGGCAGTCAGCTCCTTGACAGAGGTCTTGGCAGTGACTTTTTGGATTTTACACCCCAACTAAAGAGAACAAAACAAAAAATAAACAAGTGGGACTACATCAAACTAAAAAGCTCTTGCACAGCAAAGAAAACCATCAACAAAATGAGAAGGTAACATACAGAATGGAAGAAGATAGTTGAAATCATATATCTGACAAGGAGTTAAAATCCATAATATATAAATAACTCATATAGCTTAATAGTGAAAATATGAATAATCTGCTTAAAAAATGGGCAGAGGATCTGAATAGACATTTTTGCAAAGAAGACATACAGATGGCCAGCACCCATGAAAAGATGCTCAACATGACTAATTGCCATGGAAATGCAAATTGAAACCATAATGAGATACTACCTCGAGTCTGGTCGAATGGCTAGTATCAAAAAGACAAGAAATAAGTGTTGACCAGGATGTAGAGGAAAGGGAATTCTCGTGTACTCTTGGCATGAATGTAAATTGGTATAGCCACTATGGAAAACTGTATGGAGGTTCCCCCAAATTAAAAATAGAACTACCATATGATCCAGCAATCCCACTTCTGGGTATCTATCTAAAGAAAATGGAAACACTAAATGAAAAAGATATATGTTTTCCCCCTCTTGTTCATTGCAGCATTATTTACAATAGACAAAATATGCAACACACTAAGTGTCCACTGATGAATGAATGGATAAGGAAAATGTGATACACATACACACACACGCACACACACACACACACACACACACATACACACACAATGGAATATGGACCTTGAGGGAATTTTGCTAACTGAACTCAAACAGAGAAAGACAAATATTGCAAATCTCAGTTGTATGTGGAATCTTTAAAAATTTTTTTAAATGTTTATTTATTTCTGAGACAGAGAGAGACAGAGCATGAGTGGGGAGGGGCAGAGAGAGAAAGGATACACAGAATCAGAAGCAGGCTCCAGGCTCTGAGCTATCAGCACAGAGACCGACCTGGGGCTTGAACTCACAAACCGTGAGATCATGACCTGAGCCGAAGTCGGTTGCTCAACGGACTGAGCCACCCAGGCACCCCTCAAGTGTATGTGGAATCTTAAATAAATACCTCACACCCCCACCAAAACCAAACACGCTCACAGATACAAGGAACAGATTGTCGGTTGCCAGAAATGGGAGTGATAGTGGGGCAAATGGGTGAAAGGAGTCAAAAGGTAAAAATATCTAGTTATAAAATTAAGCTAGGAGGATGTAATGTACAGCATGGTGACTATAGTTAATAATATTGTATTGCATATTTGAAAGTTGCTAAGAGAATAGATTTTAAGAGTTCTCATTCTAGGAAAAAAACTTTTAAGTATGTATGGTGATGGATGTTAACCAGACTTACTATGCTGATCATATTGCAAATATCAAATAATGTACACTTGAAACTAATGTAATGTATGTTAATTGTACCTCAATAAAAATTAAATTAAATTAAAAAGAGAAATTAATCTTAGAATTCCTACAATGCATAATATATTTTCACCTATTTTGAACCTCAGGTACTACATAAACGTGCCTATAAAGTTGTGTATACCATTTTAAAAAGTTGTGGTAAGAACACTTAACATGAAATTCTCCCTCTAAACAAAATTTTAAGTGTACCACACTGTTTTCAACCATGTTGTAAAGTAGATCTCTAGACCTTAATCATCTTGCATAAATGAAACTTTATGCTCTTTGAATACCAACTCCCCATTTCCATCTTCCCTCAGTCCTTGGCAACCACCATACTACTCTCTGCTTCCAGGAGTGTGGCTTCTTTAGACACTTCCTAGAAGTGGACTCATTCAGTATTTGTCCTGTGACTGGCTTATTTCACTCAGTGGACTGTACTCAAGCTTCATCCATGTTGTTGCAGTGGCAGGATTTCCCTCTTTCTTATGGCACCTTTCAGGCTTGATAGAACCTGCTTAAGTTCTCTGAAGCCTGTATCTTGCTATGAGAAACTGTTGATTGATTCCTTTAAAAAATTTTTTTTTAATGTTTTTGTTTTTGAGAGAGAGAGAGAGAGAGAGAGAGAGAGAGAGAGAGAGAACGCGAGCACAAGCAGGGGAGGGGTAGAGAGAGAGAGAGACCCAGAACCTGAAGCAGGCTCCAGGCCCTGAGATGTCAGCACAGAGCTCTAGGTTGGGGCACAAATTCACAAACCGCAAGATCATGACCTGAGCTGAAGTTGGATGCTTAACTGACTGAGCCACCCAGGCACCCTGATTGATTGATTTCTTAAAGGTTTATTCAGTGGACTTAAATGTTTTCTTTTAATTATATTTATAATTAAATGTAATAATAAATAAATGTGTTAAAATTTTATAATTAACTATCCATTCTGCTATGATGGAAAGTGGTTCATAGGGTACAACTTAAATAATAATCACCATTTACTTGAAGCTAATATGTACCAGGTCTTGGGCAAATAGCTTTTCATGCATTTCAAAATTTTAATCCTTAGGAAACTTCAGTGCAGAATATATGATTATCCTCATTTTATAGATGAAGAAACCAGGGCTTAAGGAAATTGTACTTTCAAGAATGTAAAGTTTATACAGAGCAATGCACAAAATACGTGTGATGTGACCAGTGCTGCTCAAATAGCACGTCTGAACCATTCGTTATCGGTTCAACAAGAGGTAAGAAGCTTGTGCTGGGAAGTAAATAGAATGAATCACAATTCATTTTCCCATGAACACAACAGAATTGTCAATTAGAAGGAATCTGTTATCCTCATATAAACACAGAATTCCTATCCCAGTATTTGTTAGTGTGTTGATCCTTTCTTCATTGAGAAAGTCTTGCTTAAAAAAAAAAAAAGTCAGCTGAACTCTAGAGCAGTACGACAACAGAAGGCGGGGAATCCAAAAAATCAGGGTCATTGTCTGCTTCATAAAGTTTGCCATCTGAATGGAGAGAAAAATGAATGCAAAACAACAACAACAAAAAAACCAAACCAAAACAAAAACTCATGATACGTAGGCATTAATGGTAAAGGTCTAGAAAGTGATGGAGACCACAAGAGCCAACACAGGCAGCTGAGGGAGGGCGCTCTGTGATGATCTGCCAAAGCTTTGTGGTAGAGGGAGAATATACTCAGGTCCTTTCATGACGAAACGCTCCATCTGGTCTGAGAAAAATGTAGAGGCAGAAAAGACTGTGACATTCCAAGGAAAAGAAGGGAAAGTAATCAAGTGGAGTGAAGACTTTGAAGGGAAGAGGGAGAGGTCGACCAGGAAAGTAAACTTTCTTTCAGGGACAGGAGGTGCAGATGCTTAATAAGCATGCTGAGTATCTTGAAGGAAAGCTTTTTACTGCTGAAGGCTGACTGTCTTAACAAGTGAGCAGGGACTTAGGTAAGGACAGTGTTTTCCATTTTTAGCATGCAAGGGTGCACTTTTCTGCATAATTCTCACTTTGCATGAATTGTCATGAATACCCTGCAGGTTTAGTTTTAGTCCAGGTTTATGTATTAAGGATGGGACATTTTATACATGAAAAACTTCTAAAAAGCCCTACCCTGGTAAATAATGCATATATTCATAGCCTTTGAAAGTATCTGATCCAGGGTTTAGGTCTAAATCAAAATGAATTTTCCTAGGAAGCTGTTAGTAATATCCTGGGATATGTTCCAGGAATAATCAGTTTCTCTGATATTTTCCAAGTTTATGTGGTGAGTTTAAATTGGGAAATCTCCTTAAACTATATACATTTGTTACAGAGTAAAAAACAGCCAACTTACTGGGGGCAAATACTTCTTTAAAATTGAATATACATTTTCCTCTCTATTAAGACTTTTTTCTCTTACTTTGGTTTTATATTTACAAAATGCTAAACATACGAATCCCCAAATTTGAACCAGTGAAATATGATGGTTGAATGTGAGATGTGTTCTTTTCTATTTCAAAGTTCAAATGCCCATCTCTGTCCTGATTCATAAGGGAACCATTTGGGAACATCTACACCACCAATCATGTCTGTATCTGCATGCAGTTTGTGTAGTATAAGAAAGGCCTATAACTCTCCTTATTTAACCTGTGTAAGTGACCTACAAACATTTATTGAAAGATTTAATGACCTACATTATTTCATGGAAGCAGGGAAATACCTGACAGAAAATCCATTCACGTGCCAATAATTTCACCTGGTTTTAGTAACTGGTAAGGTAAAACCAAGATGGGCTATATTTGCATTTTAGCTTGGAATAATATGCTGACATTTGCCTAACATTTCCAAGTGAATTTGCACATCTTTCCCCACAAGCATTCATTGTCACATTAGTTGCTTCTCCTTCCCAGATATACTCTTGGGTAATTAGGGTTAACTTCAAACTAAGCCTGAAAAATTTGTTCAAGGGAGCAAGAGACTCCAGAGGACAGGAAGCCTTCCACATCAGATATAAACACACAGAGAGGAGTACAGACACCTGGCCAGAGGCACAGGTTGTATGATAATGAGGAATCAGAGGGGATGAGCCTATGTCAGGTCAGGGGCAAGGAAGTTTTTCAGAGAAAATACAAAGAGAGTGGAGAAATGAGAAGAGGACGACAAATTACAATCCAGAAATCTGAGCACAGATAGGAGAGATGCCTTGCCGGTTTACCAAGCTTTAATTGCTGATGGGACCATGAGCGCTGGGGGGCTCAGTGGATTGAGCGTCTGATCTCATGGTTTGTGAGTTCAAGCCCCACATCAGGCTGGCAGGTGTCAGCATAGAGCCTGCTTGGGATCCTCTGTCCCTCTCTCTCTCTGCCCATCCACTGCTTGTGTGTGAGTTCTCTCTCAAAAATAATAAACATAAAAAAAAAGAGGGCACCAGGGTGGCTCAGTCGATTAAGCGTCTGACTTAGGCTCAGGTCATGATCTCGTGGTTTGGGGGTTCAGCCCCGCGTGGGGTTCTGTGCTGAAGCTGGGAGCCTGGAGCCTGCTTCAGATAATGTGTCTCCTTTTCTCTCTCTGCCCCTCCCCCACTCATGCTCTGTCTCTCAAAAATAAACAAAAATGTTAAAAAAAAGAAAAGAGTTGAGGGGACCCTATGCAAGAAGTCAGGACATCTGATATCAATGAGTTTGTTCTGTGGAAAGGGCCTGACCTTATAGTGGGTTCTAAAAGTCAGAATTTCTCACAATGGCACTGAAAGAAATCTGTCAAAGGTATACCTCCATGAGGGTTTCTGTTTGCCTGTGCATGCACATGTGTATTCTCCACTAAAGAAATGACTTACTGTCTAAAGTTCCATCTTTTTTTTCAGCACTCTTCTATTAGTGAACTTCAGACACAAAAATCAGGGTTCAATAGGCTTCTGTGGGTGGAAGTGTGGAAGGAAAGATTTTTCTAATTTAGAGTTCTGGAATGCTTCCATAAAGCTTATGACACTGTCTTCGTTTCTACCTTTTGCTGTCAATTATGAGTTCCACTTGGCCTGCAGAGAAATCTTTTCATAAGCAGCTGCTTTCCTATAAGATAGAATAACACAGTTGACAGCGTTCTCTGCTGCTCTATCATTAATTTATGTTATTCCTTGTGGGTGCAAAGATTAAAACTCAGTCCCTGATGCATTTATAACTCATAGAATTCAATCTGAATTCCGCATTAATTAATGTGCCATTAAGCATGTTCTCTTTTTTCTTGACACTGCATAATATTAAGTCCTTTTAAACTTTTAGTTGTTCTTAGTCATTTACACTATTTGAAAATAATATGTTGTGGCAGAGCAAGCAGAAGTCAAATTTATAGCTGATTTAAGTCAATGTATTCCAAATCACAATTCATTTACCTATTAATATATCAGAGTCGTCAACTAGAAAGCATCTGTTATCCTTATTATAGTAACCGAATTTCTATTACAGTGTTTGTCACCAAAACTTCAAAGAAAATACTTTTGACATGCTTAAGTCTCATTCCCTGTGAGAGACAGTCTTGCTATGTGTGGAAATAAAAGTAGATGCCCTACAAATTCTATCATAGAGAAGCCAGAATAAGAATATGACACTAAATTATTTGTTCTAAGGATGGGAAAGAAAAATAACTATAATAGAATTGATAAACGACTTTCTAATGTTTAAGCAGAGTCTAGTATTTTTGTGTTACCATAAATCACTGGATCTTTAAATTCAGAGCATCTATATGAGGCATTAATTCATAGAGGTTTTTCGTGAAGGTCAATACTGAATATTTATTGCATGTGTTTATGCTTTTGTCAAGGAAAGCAGTAACGGAGACAAGTCATTTTATCTCTGCATTTTGTGAAAAGTAGTACTCAACTAGGTGATATTGGTTCTTATACTCAAACAATATATGCATGCCCACACCTCAGTTTGAGAGCAAGCAGATTAATGGTGGCAGGCATAATATGAACGGTACCTGTTCAGGTGGCTTCTTTTTCATTCCCACTCAGAAAAAGAAAAAGGAAAAGAGAATCTTTACAAAAAATGTTTGCCTGTTCTTTGTCAGAGAGGGCAGGTTATCTTTCCTTTTAAAATGACCTTGCATTTTATAGAATCATAAAGCCACAACTGTCACAGCTAAAATTTGTCAAACTTGTCAAACGTAACATCAAACATGTTACATGAAAAGCAGTCACTGTTCCACAGGTGAGGCTGACAAAGGTGTACTGGGTATCCTATAATTCCTTCTATAACAAAGAAATGCAGAGATGATGCAGGAAACAAGAAGGAAATGTTACTCACGTTGGTTTCCCTGAGCCACCCATACTAACTAGAAATTATATCATACTAGTGATCAATACAGTTATTAGTCAAACAAGTACATTAATATATTTCATTATCAACACAGCTCGCAACAAAATTCCTCTAAGACATCACACTTGAGCCCAATCATTAAAATTTTGACATGGTTTCACATACTTTTCTATTATTAACAGCAAATTATAGAAGGGGATTCTATTAAAATGTACAGTTTGCATACTTGAGGCACTGTTCAGCTTAAAACAGGAGACATCTTTGTGATGCTTTACTTTGCATAACTTCCCAGATTGACTTCTAAAAGATCAAATACATAAATACCCTGAATTATATTCAAGTCTCAAGCCAGTCACTACTGGCCAGAGTCGCGTAAGCAGTAGCCTTTATTTAAAAAACAAAATAAAATAAAGACAAAAGAAAAAAGAAAGAAAATTGGGCATTGTTTTTAATGTGGTTCCTGAATGGTTTTGTGTTCAGAGCCTGGAATAATTAAGTGAGAAGCATACTTTCTTATCACTACAAGAAGAGAGAAGATGGAAACTGTGATCAACCTCAGCCTCAACTTTTTCCCAGTATCAGTGTGGTCAGATGGAGCTGAGTTGATCAGGGGGATGAAGGAGATACGAAGGCTGGATGCTTAGTAGGAACCAGCAGGTCAGGCCTATTTGGGTATCAAAAGTAGTCAGTGTGGATGAGGTAGAAATCCTTGAGGCAGTCAGTGTGTCTGTAGTGACGATGTGTCCAGACCATCAGTTTGAAAAGACCCTGCGGTGAGGTTTTCATATGATTTTTGGATGCTGGGTAACCATTAGCTGAAGTTTTACCTGTGAATCACGGTCACCAAAATCTTGGGGGGAAAATCTCTAAGTTTGGAATGTATACCGATCATTTTAAAGGTATAACTCTGGGGTGCCTGAATGGCTCAGTTAGTAGGTATCTGACTTGGACTCAGGTCATGATCTTATGGTTTGTGAGTTCAAATCCCACAATGGGTGAGCACAAGCCCCACTTTGGGTGAGCCCTACTTCTCTCTCTATACCCCTCAGTCTGCCCCTCATGGGAGTCTCTCTCTCTCCCTCTGCCCTTCCTGGGATTCTCACTCTCTGTCTGCCCCTTGCTCACTTGCACCCCCACTCTAAAAAAAATAAAATAAAGATATGCGTGTTGTGTGTGTGTGCGTGTGTATGTGTGTGTATCTGACTCTGCAGACAAGAAAATTCTAAGTTCATCATATCATAGATCTGACCTAAAAGCAGAATTATCTTGAATGTAAATGAAGTGTGGGAAAAGGAGCAGGAAGAGTTTAATCTCTCACTTTGTCACTGAAGGAAAGACCCTGCATTTTGTTTTATTTTTTATTTACTTAAAATTTTTAATGTTTATTTTTGAGAGAGACAGACAGAGACAGAGTGTCAGTGGGGGAGGGCCAGAGACAGAGACACAGAATATGAAGCAGGCTCCAGGCTCTGAGTTGTCAGCACAGAGCCGGGAGGCAGGGCTAAACCACAAGATCATGACCTCAGCCAAAGTCGGCCGCCCAACCCACTGAGCCACCCAGGTCCCCCAGCAAGTTGTTTTTAGAGTTTCAAAACACAGATGCTGAATCTCATCAGAGTTTTTTCACTTGGCCCCCTCTCTCCTGTTCCAATGTAAGTCCTTCAATTGCTGTGTGAAAGACCACAGTGCCACAAACTTGCCAGGTCCCTGTCCTTAAGAAAGACACCTTTCTTGAAACAATGAAATGGAACCGATATCTTTAGCCAAGTGTCTCTACTGAATGCCAAAAGTTTTGGGGTTGAAAAGTGTTTCCATCTCTTCTGCGTTTTGGATGATTAGCTCCATGGATAGTGCTGGCACTGGTTAGGGAAATATTCATCTGGGGGCAGAATTCGGGGTTCCAAGCAGCACGGCATTATCCTTTGTGGGCCAGACAATACCACAGTTGGTAGGGGAATAATCACATACATTGCCTCACTTTAAATTTGTCCAGGCATTCGGCTACACAAACTATTCCTCTTCACTTGGTCCTAATTGACAAATTGACTGGGGAAAATACAAGGGAGCACTAAAGAGATTTATCTCAAATTACTGCAGGGAATTGAATTTGTGGCTCAACTGAAATAGGGAACCACTTCTGTTTAACAGGCTATAAAGAGATATCAGATGGCATCATGATGTATGTTCCTTAGGATAACCTTTGGCATGCTACGGTGGGTCCCAAGGCACTTCACGCCACAACTGATGGTAGTACTTTCTTGTGCCTTTTTGTGTTAACATTCTCTGTGAATCAGAGAAGTCAAGAGGTTGGTTTCTTATCTAATAGATTTTTTGTATGCACTTATACCACCTATTGCTGTAGGACCATCAAATGAACAATGGTTTTGGTGGGAAGAAAGGGGAGATACTTGAATGGCAAAATTTAGTAGTAATAATCAATAATAAGATGTGGACTGCATTTGGTCTTCAGCTAGGCCTGGTACACTACCTGTCATTTTGTATTTTACATACATTAGGTATATAATTTGGACTTAAAGCAATTTCAACTAACATATATTAGAAAAGATTATTATTTTCCCCAAGTAATTCTCTGACCTTACTTTATTGCAAGATAGTGATGCTGATTAATGTAAAGAGAACTGGAAAAAAAAGATTAGGTAAAGATAACTACTCTTAATTGAGAAAATTTTCATAAATAATTATGACTTTTCCAGAATAATAAAAAATTTATGTGTAGAATTATTAAAAACAATTTAGTAAAGATGCTTCTACATTTTCCTTTAGATTTTCAGAGCTATCATGTTAGAGTTAAAAATATCTCAAACTTCTGAAATTAAATGTTATTTCTTTTTTCTTAAGTTTATTTATTTATTTTGAGAGAGAAAACATGAGCAGGGGAGGGGTGGAGAGAGAATCCCAAGCAGGCTCCAGGCTGTCAGCACAGAGCCTGACGTGGGGCTTGAACCCATGAACCATGAGATCATGACCTTAGCCGAGATCAAGAGTCTGATGCTCAACCAACTGAGCCACCTAGGCACCCCAAGAAATTAAATGTTATTTCTATAGAAAATGCCCCTCTTGACCCACAATTAATTTAAAATCAGCAATATTCATTTTTTTAATGTTTCCAGGTTTCCACAGGGTTACCTGAATTATGTACATTATAAATGCAGTCATCCTTACGTTAGTCACCTTTCACAAAAATTATGCTAAGTTTTGGTTTTGCAAAACAACACTGAGACACTGGAAGCCTAACATTCCACACAAAGATTCATTCGCACTTGAAATGAAAGGAGACAGAGGGAAAGGAAGAGGTTATTAAGTTATTATCAAGTTAGCGTAGAAAATAAAAAGCAAAATATAAGATCATTTTACGACAGCCACTATTCCAGATTTCATATGACTCCTCCAAGTGGAAACGTGAAAGAAAACAAAAATGGGTAAGAAAATCCTATAGAGAATGGAAAAGAAACTAAAGCTCTTAGATGAGGAATAAGTGAAAACTAAAAAGGAATAGCAAGGTAAATGAAGGAGCTAAATGAAAAGCAGACAATTTGCATAAGAAAAACACTTGTGAAACATTCTTACCAGGATGTAAGTAAGATTGCTGCCTAGTTTCAAACTCAGGTACCATGTAAGTATGCCAAGGAAAGGGAACAATGAGACAATAAACAATTCTTATCAATTGGAAGTAATGATTTCCAAAATGGAAAATTCAATAGAAAATAGGGATGATTACATGGAAGATATTCCTCAGCATGTGAATGAAAAAAACTGTAAAAAAGCAAACATTTTAGGAAATATAGCATCATGAAAAACACAGCATCACTTCATCATTCAGCTGTTAGGAATTCTAAAAGAAAGAAGTGAGAAAATATTGGGAAGAAAATTAGCAAACAACTAACATAAGTATCTATCTGAGAGTAAAAATATTTGCATTAAGGGCCCACTGAGCAATGTCATCAACAAATCAATCAGTATCAGATTAGCAATAGCGCCTACAATATAGCAGGTATATAAGCCATATCTGTTAAGACTGGCAACAATGGATGCTAAAAAATGAAGGGATACCTTGAGAGTGTGAAAAAAGAAGATATTTGATCTATGATTCTATGCCAGCCCAATTATCAACTAACTTTGAGTGCTCAAAAAATTTTCAGAAATGCAAGGACTCAAATTTTACCATCTGAACTTTTTTTTTTAATGAAGAAAAGGCTTGACGTTTACTCTATAAAAAGAAGAGGAAAATGAGACAGTGAAATGAAATGCTGATATTAACCCAGGAAGCAAAAAAATTAATATTTTTTATTCATCAATCTTTCATTAATTCTTGATTTTACAAATATCAAAACAATTCACTAACAAGTTTGTGTAAGAATTATGATATTAACACACGAAGCATGAATTATTTAGAGTATAAAAAAGAACTGATTAACCTAAATCACAGAGTGCACTATGAAGAATGCTATACTGCCTCACTGGCCTAACTGGCAGGTAGCTTCTCTGATGTTATGACAGAAGGAAGGTCCATTATCAGTGGTCACCACAGCATCCTATGACAACACTTGAAATACTGCATTTTTATGCAAAGTTACGTTATAATTGATTTTATCACTTATTACTGATATTATTTAAAGTGCTTTCCTTCTGATACACAAATATTTCATTGCTTTAAAAATGGAAACAGTTGTACTGGTATGTACTAGTTAAATGTCAGCCTTGAATGGGGCCAAGTTAGAAGAGAAAGTAAAGCTCCTAAAACAATATCTCCAAAAGTGGTGCCTGGGTGGCTCAGTCAGTTAAGCATCCAACTCCTGATTTTGGCTCAGGTCATGATCTCACAGTTTGTGAGTTGGAGCCCCATGTCTGTCTCTGTGCTGACAGCGTGGAGCCTGGTTGGCATTCTCTCTCTCCCTCTCTCTCTGTCCCTCCCTTGCTTGTGCTCTCTCAAAATAAATAAACTTAAAAAAAAAAAAAAGCAATATCTCCAAGAAAGAATAAAATTGAGTCAAACAGTTAATAACTCAGAAAAGAAGCTGGAAGATTACTTATCTCAACAGGAAAACAGAAATGCAAGAAACTCATGGTTCAAAAGGGAAACAAGCCACAAAGATGAATTTTAAGTGAAAATAGCCTATTTAATTTTGATGCTACGTATATGCTCCTTTGAGAAGCTCAAGGATGATGATATCAGAACCCAGAACAGGGAATGTAAGTGGAGCATGATACTGATATAAAAATGAGACAATAATATGAATACTTTCATTTGAGCTCATCTTTTAAAGTTATTCTTTTTCTATGACTTTTCTATCAACAGGTAATTATGGAAACAGAGGAGAGTGTGAATTGTATCAACCGTGACCAAAGACACGAGGTGGAGCTGACAGAAGTTGAGGATGCAGTTAGGAAGGACTGGTGAGAGGGACTAACAGGGAGCAAGGAATGTCTGGCTGTGCCTAGAACTGATGAAACAGTAAGGTAAGTTATACACACATTATTTAAAGTTACAAGTAGGAAAAAGAAAAAATAAAATCTCCATCAAATATTGGGAAGGGGAGGAAAGACGATATTCAACTGGAATGAATCCTCATTTTTTATAGTGGAGAAGCAATAGGTACCATCTCAAATTGCCAAAGCAACAAATAGTAATGTGTTTATATTGCTTAGAGGAATGAAGGCGAATATTCACGCCCCAAAATTAAAAACAACAACATTTGATGGGCTCCTGGGTGGCTCAGTCGGTTAAGTGTCTGACTTTGGCACAGGTCATGATCTCACAGTTCATGAGTTCGAGCTCTGTGTTGGGCTCTTGCTGACAGCTCAGAGCCTGGAGCCTGCTTCAGATTCTGTATCTCCCTCTCTCTCCACTCCTCCCCTGCTCACGCTCTGTCTCCCTCTCCTTCAAAAGTAAAGAAACATTTAAAAAGTTTTTAATAAAAACAACAAAATTTGAGTAGTTACGGACAGAGGATTGGAGCTTGTATGAGGTGCAGAGCAGAATAATGCAAGCATAAAGTATGTAGATTTATGAATATATAAAAACGTATTTTAATTATTTAAAGGCTAAAGATAAAGGAGAGCCATCACAGGAGATTTATAAGATAAGCAGCATGACCCACGCAGCTGGAGAACGCCACCTTATAAAGGATGAATTATGGAGCTGGGTGTTTGGATGGGTACAAGAATTTTGAAAGAATGGTGGCAGGGCTAATTTTATCTCCAGTTTCTCGACAAAGGGAGTTGAGGGTTAGACTGTGAAAATCAGTGCTCAGATATTTGCTGATAGTAAATACGGAACATGGAAGGAGAGCCTCATCTCCTGCATTTTATGCACTTTACATCCTTTGAGACCCACCCTTATCCTAAGCTCTTCATACATTCTTATAAAAGTTAGAGAAACATGTTCCAAAGCCTTTTTTTACACTGGTTTCATGGCTGATTTTCCTGCAAAATACAGACTTAAAATTTGCCCTGCTCTTAAAATGATTCAATTAAAACCAACTACAGAACATCTGTCTAGGGATAGAAACTGTGCAATGTGGTAAAACACAGTGTTCTTCCTGCTGCATATAATGGATAATCCTTTGCCTCCTGTAAATTCTTACACCCCATTGCCTTAAGACAAAATAACAATAGCTTAGATATCTATTTAATAAAATGTGGCTTTTTTTGCAGAGCAAAATCCAATGTTGTACGTAGGAATTATAAAGTAATTCAGAAAGACTAAATGTAAAGGGATGAGCAAAGGCATAACAGACAAACGAAGACAATAAGAAAACAAGGAGTTGTTTCCTGATATTCAGCAGACTACAATTCATATAAAAAGGCACTGAATGTAAAAACAAATACAGCTTATAGTACTTGCTAAAATAAAATGGAAACCAGGCTTGACGATCCTGCAAACAAACAAGACTAGTTTAGTCACATATGCAAAACTTAATCTAGCTTATTTCATGAACATGAGCAAAATTTAACTCAGGTTATTTCTTGTAAATACCTCGATAATCACGAATGAAACTTAAGTCATCTTCCTAAAAATGATACAAGAAAATCACTTTTAACCAATGCCCCACTATCTGGAAATACCCATTGTAAGTACCAATCACTGTAAAAACAACTCACCCTTGCTCCCTTTAGAAGCTCTCCTGCAAGGACATGCCCTTTGAGCTTCACACCTCTTTCGGGTTTGAAGTCTCCCAATTCTTCAACAGTTTATTCCTCACTCAATGAAATATTCACATCAAGTAGAGCTCTGAGTTTTCTTTTGACAAGTTAAAAGCCACAATTCACAGAGAAGATACAGTACTAATGAAAATCTATGAAATCCAGAAACAGCAATCACTTTCACAAAACAAAAATCATAAGGAAGGAAAGGAGAAAAGAGAGAAACCCATTAATAACGGGAAACACCATCATAACAATCTTAATCCAAAAGAGATCAAGCGGACAAAAAACAGATAGGAATATAGAAGACCTATACAACAGGACCAATAAGGTAAATATTAAAATATGTATTGTACTCTATCACTCCCAAATAGAGAATATTCCTTCTCCAACACAAATACAACTTGCACAACTACTGATCAAATACCAAGTTGTAAAGACAGCCTAGGCAAGTTCCATAAAATAGAAATAACAGAAAAAATTTTTTGAGGACAATACAATAGAACCAAATATTAATAATATTAATCCTGAATATTTATAAAAAGGAACTGTGTGTGAAATAATTCTTGAGGGGCGCCTGGGTGGCGCAGTCGGTTAAGCGTCTGACTTTAGCCAGGTCACGATCTCGCGGTCCGTGAGTTCGAGCCCCGCGTCAGGCTCTGGGCTGATGGCTCGGAGCCTGGAGCCTGTTTCTGATTCTGTGTCTCCCTCTCTCTCTGCCCCTCCCCCGTTCATGCTCTGTCTCTCTCTGTCCAAAAAAAAAAAAAAAAAAAAAAAAAAAAAAAAAAAAAAAAAAAAAAAAGAAAAGAAATAATTCTTGAGTGAAAGAGGAAAATGAACTCTTAAGTCCTGTGTTTCTTAAGGAGTAATGAAAATGTAAATATAGTACCAGAATACATGGAATGAACTGAAAGACACAAATTCATAAACTTACTTAAATAATAAGGAAGAACTGACCAGCGAAACAGAAGAAATTACAACAAAGAGACTATATGATTAATGTAAAAATGTCAATATCTATATAAAATCATTGATAATTATTTAGGAAAACACAATTTACCAAAATTGATTCCAGTCAAGACAGAAAGTTTGAGTAAATCAGTTTCCACAGAATAAATAAAGGTATCAGACTTCTACTCAACAAAAAAAGGCCAAGGCCCAAAAGATTTTGTAGGGAAATGCCACCAAGTTTCTAAAAAACAGATATATTAAATGTTGTTCCAGAGGATAGAAAGTGAAGGAAAATTCCCAAACTTCTTTTATGGAACAGGTATAACATTAATACCTAAACTTAGGATCCTAAACTCAGGATCTCTCTCTTTCACACACATGTATACACACATACTGAGCTCAATTTTACCTATGAATATCAAAGCAAAAATGCTAAAGTAGAGTAACAGCAAACATAATAGTAAATTTAGATAAATAATAATGCATAATAAATAGGATTTATTTCAAGAATGCAAAGATGGTTTAATAATAGGAATCCATTAGTATAATAAATTATATTAAGAGATCTAAGGAGAAAAATCAGATAACTAGCTCAGTAGATGCTTATAGGCCTTTAAAAAATTCAACATTTATTCCTTATAGAAACATTCAGTGACAGGGAACTGATATTTCTTTGTTCTGCTTTAAAAAATACATATATATATATACACACATACATACATATACACATATATACAACATATATATACATATATGTATATATATATATACACACATACATACATATACATATATATACAACATATATACACATATATATGTATTGTGTGTGTATATATACATTCATACATATGTAGTGTGTGTATGTATGCATGTGGAGAGAGGAAGAGAGAATATACACACAGACACACACAAAACAGCCCTGTACTGTATTCTTCTTTTACTGGAGACCTTTGGGGAAGAAAATAAAATGACCCAGTCAAATGCCTTTGCAAACAAGATAATGTCCTAAAAACATATTAGTGGTACTTACTAGCAAGAAGATTAAAAGGAATCTTTATAAAATACTTTTAGTAGGATAGACATTTTAAAATAAAATAGTTGCTCATTTTAACTCAGAAAAATATTGTAAACAACCTAAAAACCCAAACATAGGAGAAACATTATGGTTCGAGGAATATTATTCAGCTGTATAAAAAAAGAAGAAATACCTGTAAGAACAGGTATGAAGTAATTGCTAGGATACATTTTTAAGCAAAATATGTAAGAAAAAAATCAGATTTTTTTCCTACCTCTTGTATAAGAAAGATGTGCAAATTTATGTATACATGGGTTTCTAACTAAAATCCCTCACCAGAAGGAATCAGGACTCCTTAGAGGTAATACCAGATATGAAATAGGAAATGTTCAAAGCAAGTCTGGAATAATGTTTTGTGCCAGAAACTAAGGAAGTGCAAAAAATGATGTATAGATGCCAAAGGTCACAGTAACTCTCTTGTAGGAGCTCCCACTTAACAATCATATATATATAATGATAATAGGTTATGACACGTTGAATAAAAAAATACCTATGAGTCCTTAGAAAGAAGGGAAAACTCTTCTTGACAGAAGAAAATAAGCTAAGAAATGTGTAAGAAATGATAAATGATAAAATCACAGTTTTACAACTACTTACAGAATAACTGACTCAGGAAAACATCATTAATAAATGCTCAAACCGTTGAATGGAAATTTGTTGAAGAACAGGTATTCATACAACCTGTACAGATTATTTATAAATTAGAGTAGTGACCTTTAAAAAGCAGATGCAGAGTAAGTGACATAACATTCTCTATTTGGTGGTGGTGGTGTCAAATTATGAGAGAATGTTAATAATCAGCAAATCTGAATGAATGGTATGTAGGGTTTTTTTTTTAATGTTTATTTATTTTTGAGAGAGAGAGACAGAGTGTAAGCAGGGAGGGGCAGAGAGAGAGGGAAACACAGAATCTGAAGCAGGCTCCAGGCTCTGAGCTGTCAGCACAGAGTCCAACGCAGGGCTTAAACTCATGAACCTGTGAGATCATGACCCGAGCTGAAGTTGGATGCTTAACCGATTGAGCCACCCAGGTGCCCCTATGTAGGTGGTTTTTGTAATATTCCTTCAACCTTTCTACAGGTTTGAAATGATTCAAGATAAAATATTGGGGAACGTAGAATTTTCCAATGCTTTAATATTTTGAATCTTTATGACCTACTTAATTAATGATTCTAAGATTCCTTGTCTTTTCCAAGTCCGTGTAAATTTACTACCTAATTCACATTGAACTAAACTGCAATGTACATACGACTTTGCTGCTAAATGGCAGTGGTAGCACAGTACAATGGAAAGAACAATGCCTGGGAAAGAGAATCTAATCCAAGTTCTGTTGCAAACATATTTTATGAGTTCAGACAAATGTCTTTCCATCACTGAGACTCTATGACCTTATCTGTACAATGGAGAGTTTTCAAGTTGTGTTCTTAAGCATTTTTCAAACCAAGGCTTACTGTACTAGACCATCTTCAATTTCTGATAACACTCATGCTTTTTAGGAAATTAGTTCACATGGATTATATCTCTGTAAATGAGTGGTTAATTAGCAGCATTTTGTCCATATAATTCTGGCTTCTCAGAATTGCTGTGTGATTAATCTAAAGGGAGAGGAGTTCTGAGTGTCAGAGTGAAAACAATATATTGGCTTGTGATTTTCATTTAATTTGAAGTGCAGCTGCCTGACTCACATATTCTACTATCAATTAATTTAGTCTGCAAAATCTAGCGTTGTTCTTTAAGGCAGAAAATGCTGGAGGGTGGGGGGAGTTCATATTGAGGCACTTTAAAAAATGTTTATTTATTTTTGAGAGAGTATAAATGGGGGAGGGGCAGAGAGAGGGAGGCAGGATCTGAAGCAGGCTCCATGCTGACAGGCTGACAGCAGGGAGCCTAGCAAGAGATCATGACTTGAGCAAAAGTTGGATGTTCACCAGACTGAGCCACCCAGGTGCCCCTTTAGGCACTTTTATGGAGTCACTAACTCTCTCACCATGTTCATTTAGGTAACCCAACTGATACATAAGTATGTTTATAAGGAAGAATAGTGTAGAAACTTCCAGATAACTGCAAGCCATCTAACCTCAGATTACTCCTCCAACTGTTCATGGACATCTGAAATCCCACAAGTGTTCCTTCACTCTTTGTTAGAATGCTGATGCTAAGAAGAAATACAAGATGGCTTGTGTCATTTTAATCATGAATAACATTAATTTAACAGGTCATTTCTTTGGAAACTCAGGGATGAAGAGATGAAAGTCAGAGGACATATGGGAATGTTGGGATAAATGAGAGAAGGGAGAAAAAGCCCAGACAAAAGATGATGGAAGGCACTGTAGACAAGCCAGTCAGACAGAGCTCTGCTGTCTCAAGGCCTTCCTGGGTGCATAAAAACCTTAAAAGATGCCTGAGGGCAAAGTCAATCTGAGCAAGAGACAAAGTGAGGTTCTTTAACTAACTCTGGACAACTGGGGCACCTGGGTGGCTCAATTGTGTCTCATTTTGGCTCGGTCATGATTTCACAATTCGTGGTTTCCAGCCCCGCGTTGGGCTCTGTGCTGACAGCTCAGAGCCTGGAGCCTGCTTCAGATTCTATGTCCCCTCTCTTCCTGTCCCTCCTCTGCATGTGTTCTGTCTCTCTTTGTCTCTCAAAAATAAATAAATGTTAAAAACAAAAAATAACCCTGGACAATCAAGAGCAGGTTACTATGATGAAAGGTATAGGCTGCTTTTATTTTTCATTCCAAATGTCATCAGCCTAGGATTAGTCAAAATTGTTCATAGACTATTAGAAATAAACTCCACTTGTCACAAATAACCTTGACACACTTTAAAGCACAAAGTACTATGGTAGATATGGGTTAAAAAAGTCTCCAAATGGCATAATCAATCTCTCTGTGCTCTATATATTCTAAATCCTCCATCAAATTGTATTTGGCTCCGGAGGCCAAACAGTCCTTTTGAACTGCCCTTTATCTCCCATCAGTGGCCAAGTGGCCATATCTTCAGGAAAAACATTCACAGAAAAGGAGAACGGACAAGACACAGTATATATTCTGGTGGCTCCTCCTGAACGACCACATGAATCCCTTTTATAGCTTTAAAAAGAGTTTCATCCTGATTAACCATGCTTTGCTGATACATCACAAGCCTGGAATGAGCCTATAAATGGATCCCCATGTTAGGTTTCTCTGTGCACAGATATGCCCCCAGAGCCTACTTCAAATATGCCAACAGCTAATACCCTGCAAATGCAGATGCCCTACCAGCTCATCCGTTAGAAATGATCTTGTTCTATCTGGGATAGTTGGCTTGCAAACTAGAATCTAGTTCAGTCACTCTCCCTCTCTGTCCTGGCAGATGTGACGGATCCTCAGAAAGGTAAGAAGCGTTGGGATAGGGCTGCTGTTGGAGCTGATGCGTAGCTGGACGACTGATTATACTGGACCTGAGTGGTAACAATATAGCCTCTCTACCTCTCAGGATTTTAATGGGTTTCAGAAAGTCAGATAACTCTGAATGCCATGGAAACCTCTCATCTGAAAGCTACAAGGGGATATGGAAAGTTTATTTCCTTCAGTCAGTGATTCAGTGAACTCAACATAGCATCAAAAAAAAAGAAGCACTTTGGGGTCAATGCTAACGTAGACACAATTTAGACAAAAGCAGTAGAAATAGATCAGGTCCTCTTTCACTGGGGTACCCATTGGCATACCAGCCCATTAGCAGTGAACAGAGAAAGAATTTTCAATATCTTTAGAGCTTATAACCATGTTGTCATCTGTAGAAGAACTACTGCCTGCAAACAAACCCATTTCCTGAATTTTGATTCTTTTGATTAACTTAACAGAAGTTAAAGATGTAAAAGACATCTTTTTTTTTTTTTTTTTTTTTTTTTTTTTGTAAATGAGTTTCTGTACTTGGCCAGATTACTGTCAGGCTTATAGTTTTATTTATCTTCTTATCCCAAGAACATGTTTGGCACAAGTTATGTCCTTTTAAATAAATGGAACATTAAACAATAGATTCTGAGACGTACTGGAGATTCGTTAAGATTTTTTTCATCCCTGTTCATAGCATTCTTCTCAGTCTCAATTAATTCCTTGGAAGAATATAAGTAGTTCTTAATACTCTCCATCAGCTTTCATAATACAATTGCATTTTCCTCTTTACAGAGAAATGTATGCAAGGGAATGTAAGTCATTTTAAAACTTCTCTGCTATTCTAAGAGAAAGGTAAATGACTAATAAAAGCAATAATCAGAGATCCAGGTTAAAATAGCAGACTGAAAACACACATCCAAAATTTATTCTTTCCTGAAGTAGAAACAAATGGGATCTTTAAAAATAAAACACCAAAATAACAACAACAAAAATATACTCTCTCAAACATGGGAAGAAAGTAGCTACTAATTTATTAAATTAAAAACCAGATAAATGTATGACCACTGATTAAGTAGATCTAATACAACCAAACTCCTAAGCCTGTAGAGGAGAATAGCTGGAAACAGCCTGACTTACAATGAAGAATCCTCAAAAAGCTCAGAAGCTGGCAACACCAGGGACTTCTGGTATTTCCGGAAATGAGAGTGAAGGGTGAGTGAAAGAATAAAATATAGAGAACATGGTAAAAGTTGATTAGAATCTTTTAAAACCTTAGATGCCCTCCCAGACTCCACAACATTGAGTCTCGCTCACTTTCCACCCCAATAGAAATATGAAAGATTATTCTTCACAGTAGTTTTAAATGGAGGATCTCTCTGCTGGTCATATTAAGCAAAGTTGTGAGCCAGGGCTACTCATGTGGAATATAAATGGTGAGTGCTGAAGGCTGGAACCCTTGGGTCCATCAATCCTGTCATCCGCCCCCCAGCTCCCCCCTCCCGCCATCCCAGCCCTCCCTTCTGTTCCCTACTTCCTTCATACCCTGATCTCTGGCAGCAAAAATCTCCACCCTCTAGGCTGGGGACTGGGAGACTTTACTTTGGGACACCTGATTAGCCCAGAAAGAAATATATAAAGATACTGACATATGGAGCTTCGCAGCTAATGGTCTGCCAAGACCAACCTACTGTGAAATCTGCAAGCCTCATTCCCATACTCAGAGCATTCCATCAGTTTTTAAACCTACCCTAAAAGCAGACAAGAAAGAATCCATAAACATCTAAGGAAAGTCTGTAACAGGAAGACAGCAATCAAAACAAATAATCACAATGAACAAAGCAAAAAAAAAAAAAAAAAAAGACTTGGAAGACAATGTCTGAATGCAAGAAGAAAATAAAGGAAAACAACTATTATTGATATCTTCCCAAATATGAAAGAAGGCATGACATCCCTGATCAGGTCAGGAAATAATAAGAAAGAAATAGTTAAAGAACAGAAAAGTAGTTCTTAGCAATAAAAAAATGATGGCAGAAATGAAAAATATCAACATACAGGTTAGAAGATTAATTTCTCATAGAAAATAGAGCAAAAAGACAAAGAGAGAAAAAGGAGGATGGAAAGTTAAGAAAAAAAGGAGCAATGTAGGAGGTTCAATATCCAAAAAATAGCAGCTCATTAGGAAAGTACTGAGAAAACAGAAGAAAATAATCCATGAAATAATTCAAGGAAATATCCCAAGATTAAAGGGGAGATTGAAAGGTCCCACTGTGAGCCAAACACAGTAGATGAAAATAGATTCACATTAAAATACAACCTTTAGAACTTTACTGGGAAAAAAAGAAGATCCTAAAACTCTTCATAGAGAGAGAAAAAAATCATAAATCAAAATGAATTATCTGTGGAATAACAAAGAAAATAGAACAATTAACTTCAAAACTCTGAAGGGAAATTATTTCCCAACTAGATTACCATGTCTAATCAAACTCACCATCAATAAAGATATTTTGAAACAAGCACCAACAAAAGCAATGAAACAATCTCCTAAACAATCTTTAGTACACAACCAAAATGGGGAAGCAGATTAAGAAAGCGGTTTACAAGGCACAGAAGACAGGAATTGCAAGTGGTCCGCTGAGAACCAGGTATGGAGCTGTATCAGTTAATGTACACGGTAAGCACTCTAATAAACTGGTCTACCAAATACAGTGGTTTAAGGAAGGCAGAAATCTCTTTTTCTCTCATGTAACACCCCCGAGTTGAGCAAGGATGTTGGTGGGACATCTGTGCTTCATGCAATCATTCAGGGACCTGCACTCCCTTTGTCTTCTTGCCCATCCAGATTGTCGGACAATCCTGCATATTCAAAACTTGAGAACCTATCTATGTACCCACTTGTTGGAGAAGGGATGTACCTAAATCCAGAGTAAAAATTACAGTACTTTATACACCCTACTTACACTCTGATACAGTCAGTGATAACTTGGTCACATGATCACACCTACCAGAAGAAAACTTATGTGATATAGTTCCTATCTATACAATCATGTGTCCAGCTTAACTTCTCTTATTACAGAAGACAGAAACAGACTTTGTGAAATAGTAGGCTCTACCATAAAGACCAATCAGTTCAGGTTGCATCATGTTGTAAAAACTTGTGGATCAGAACACCGTAGGTTCCCTATATCCATGGCCATCCCTCCCTACAGAGTGAATGGAGACATAAAATGAAAATTAGTAGGATTACAAGTTTTAAACACAGGATCTTCAGTAATTCTGATATATGATAGACAGTGAACAGTGAAACAATATAGAAGTGTGTTCCTAACATGAATAGTGACATAATAGCTAGAACCTTTGGGCCCTCTTCAATGCAGTGTAGAAGAAACCATAAATATTCCCAGTGAAGAGAAACTTCCTAATTCCTAATATATGCATACGTTTGTATTTGCATAGAATATCTCTGTTAAGGATATATAAGGAGCCCCTAACAGTGGGTGCTTGTCAAAAGGAGATCTGGTAATATTTTCACTGGTTTCTTTCTTTTTGTTTTCCTTTTAATTATATATATCATACATTTTTATCTCATGCAAGAATGAAAGAAGAATTTTTATCCCATCTAAGAATAAAATAAAATCAATTCCCTAAAAAAAGAAATACAAGTGCTTATACCCTCTGGCCAGCTAATTCTAGCTCTAGGAATTTACCCTAAAGATATACCAGTACAGAATTTTTTATAGTTAAAAAATAAAAGAAACCTAAATATTCAACAGTAGGAGACTGTGTGGAATTAATTATGCATATCTATACAATGGAATACAACACAGCCTCAGAAAGGCATACATTGTGGAAATTATCTAAAACCAAAATATAAATTGTGATCAGTAACTACATGAATGATTAAATGAATGTAGTCTTTGGCTCTGATCACAACTTGATTTCACAAACATTTAAAATATTAGTTTGAATAAAAAGACAGCCTAAGAGTGAAAATGTAATGGCATAAAGTGAAATTTAAAACATGTAGGAAAGCACAGTTGTTCACCTTTCTCTGTGAATCAAAGTCTGCTCAAAATCACACTTTTGTGTAAAAAAAGCAATGGCAATCATACGGCTGACTCATAAAAGTATTATAGGAAGTCAGCAAAAACACTGGATTTGGTGTTTTTGACTTGGGTCAGGGCTCAGCTCTTTCATGTACTGTCTTGGCAGCCAATGCTGTAACAGACACAAAAGGTCAAAACCTAGAGCTCAGTGAGGTTGGACTGGTAGGAAGGAGGAGAGAAGATATAACACTACAGTCCATGTGGATAATGGACTTAGTTACCCTGGAAGTTCAATATGGGGAACTAGAAATAACAGAGATAAAAATTGGTGTCCAGGGTTAGAAAAGATACAGGATAGAGGTGCCTGATTGGCTCAGTAGGTTAAGCGACAGACTTCAGCTCAGGTCATGATCTTGCAGTTTGTGAGTTCGAGACCTGCATCAGGCTCTGCGATGACAGCTCAGAGCCTGGAGCCCATTTGGGATTCTGTGCCTCCTTCTCTTTCTGCCCCTCCCCCACTCACACTCTGTCTCTCTCCTTCAAAAATAAATAAACATTAAAAAAATAAAATAATAAAAAAGAAAAGATACAGGATGATAAAACTAAGTCCTGCAAGAGACTGATCCTCTGGTACCTGGTGTTTTCAATAAGCTCTCTGGGCACAGGCATGCTGGTACTTTGTGTAAGATGTTTCCAGGTGCTGATTGGTGTTTCTGTAATCCTGGCAAAGGAATCTCACCTCTAGGAGCCTCGATTTCCTCATCTGTGATGTGTAAATAACAATATATATCCTGAAATGAGGGAGGAAAAGGACTCTTACAAATGTAAAATAGTATTAATTTATTTACTACCAGCTGTTTAGGGCTACTACATTGAGCTACAATAAGAATTACTTTTCTGTTAGCAGGACTCATTCCATCTCTATATGTGCAGAGCAACTGTGAAATCCAGTCTACTGCTGATTTTCAGCATTTTACTGTGGCTTCTTCTTTCTGGAGGCTGTGCTTCATGGTGTCCTGATAACTTTCCTAACTCAGACCCATGTTGAGAGTTCCCTCAAGCTTATTCCTGCAATAACTTTGTGTCTTATTGTCTGATATTTATGCCCCAAGCAATTAACTTCGTAAGACTAACACAAAGAATGTGAGATAGCTGTAATATCTTAGGATTTTCTTGCAGAAGTTCCTGTGCAATTAGGGACAAGAATGGTTCTTCAAAATTGTCTGTGGTAGCTTCAACTGTAAAATCATTCCACAATTTAGTTAGAAAATCAACAGTTCAGGGGCACCTGGGTAGCTCAGTCGGTTGAGTGTCCGACTTCGGCTTAGGTCACGATTTCGTGGTTCGTGAGTTGGAGCCCTGTGTTGGGCTCTGTGCTGACAGCTCAGAGCCTGCAGCCTGCTTTGGATTCCGTGTCTCCCTCTCTCTGCCCCTTCCCCGCCTACACTCTGTCTTTCTCTCAAATAAACATTAAAAAAAATAAAAAAAAAAGATCAACAGTTCACTGGTTCATGTTCTGCCTGCATTCCACCAATGTGCATGGTAGCTGTTAGCATTCATAATGCCTATTTATTAAATGACCATAGGTCACCTCCTTTTGTTCCTTCTAATATGTAGATGATTTTAAATAAAAACACATAGCGAAATGTCTGTGACGTTCTACAAATAGGGTTTAAACATCCTGAATAGAAATCACTGTATTTTCCCAACATCATTTGTTGAAGAGACTATCTTTTTTCCCATTGGATAGTTATTCCTACTTTGTCAAAGATTAATTGACCATATAGTTTTGGGTTCATTTCTGGGCTTTCTAGTCTGTCCCATTGGTCTATGTATCTGTTTTTGTACTAGTACCATACTGTTTTGATCTCTCTATAGCTTTGTAATATAACTTGAAGTCCGGAATTATGATGTCTCCAGCTTTGTTTTTATTTTTCAAGGCTGCTTTGGCTATTTGGAGTCTCTTGTGGTTCCACCCAAAGTTTATGATTGTTTGTTCTAGCTCTGTGAAAAATGCTGCTGGTATTTTGATAGGGATTACATAAAATGTGTAGATTGCTTTGTGTAGTGTAGACATTTTAACAATCTTTATTCTTCTGATCCATGAACATGGAATGTCTTTACATTTCCTTGTGTTCTCTTCAATTTCTTTCATTAGTGTTCTACAGTTTTCAGAGTACAGTTCTTTTACCTCTTTGGTTAGGTTTATTCCTAGGTATCTTATTGTTTTTGGTGCAATGGGATAGATTGGTGTAAATGGGATTGATTGATGGTGTAAATGGGATTGATTCCTTAATTTCTCTTCCTGCTATTTCATTATTGGGTGTACAGAAGTGCAACAGATTTCTGTATGTTGATTTTATATCCTGTGACTTTAAATTTGGGTATCAGTTCTAGTAATTTTTGGGTGGAGTCTTTTGGGTATTCTCTACAGAGTTTTATGTCATCTGCAAATAGTGAAAGTTTTACTTCTCCCTTGCTGATTTGGATGTCTTTTATTTCTTTTTGTTGTTTGCTATGGCTAGGAATTCCAGTACTGTATTAAATCACAGTGGCAAGAATGGACTGACCATAGAGAAAAAGGTCTCAGTTTTCCCTCACTGAGGATGATTCTAGCTGTGGGTTTGGGAAAACTGGACAGCAACATGCAAAAGAATGAAACTGGACCAATTTCTTTTTTTTCTTTTAATGTTTATTTATTTTTGAGAGAGAGAAAAAGACAGAGCACGAGCAGGGGAGGGGAAGAGAGACAGAGAGAGAGAGAGAGACACAGAATCCAAAGTAGGCTCCAGGTTCCAACCTGTCAGCACAGAGCCTGATGCAGGGCTTGAACCCATAAACCATTAAATCACCACCTGAGCTGAAGTTGGATGCCCAACAAACTGAGCCACCCTGGTAACCCTGGAACACTTTCTTACACCAGCACAAAAATAAATTCAAAATGGATTAAAGATCTAAATGTGAGACCTGAAACCATAAAAATCCTAGAGCAGAACATAGGCTATAACCTCTTTGATCAGCTATAGCAACTTCTTTCTAGATATCTCTCCTGAGATAAGAGGGGGAAAAAAGCAAAAATAAATTATTGGGATTTCATCAAAATAAAAAGCTTCTGCACAGCGAGGGAAGCAATCAGTGAAACTAAAAGTCTACCTACAGAATGGGAGGATATGTTTGCAAATGACATATCCCATAAAGGGTTAGTATCCAAAATATATAAACATATAAAATATACAACTCAACAACAAAAAACCAATCCAGTTAAAAAATGGGAAGAAGACATGAATAGATATTTTTCCAAAGAAAACATACAGATGGCCATAGACTCATGAAAAGATGACTAACATCAGTCATCATCAGGGAAATAAAAATCGAAACTACAATAAGATATCACCTCACACCTGTCAGAACAGCTAAAATGAACAACACAACAACAGATGTTGGTGAGGATGTGGAGAAAGGAGAAGTCTCTTGCACTGTTGTTGGGAATGCAAACCGATGCAGTCACTCTGGAAAACACTATGGAGATTCTTAAAAAAATTAAAAATAGAACTACCCTATGATCCCAGCAATTGCACTACTAGGTATTTACCCAAAGAATACAGAAATGCTAGTTTAAAGGGATACATGCACCCCAGGGTTTATAGCAGCCTGATCTACAATAGCCAAACTATGGAAAGAGCCCAGGTATCCATCAAATGATGAATGGATAAAGAAGGTGGGTGAGATATATATATATCTACATACACATGTATATATATATATATATATATACATGTGTATGTAGATATATATACCATGAATATTACTTTAGCACAGAAAATAATGAATTCTTTAAAACAGTTTTTTAATGTTTATTTATTTTTGAGAGAGAGAGAGAGAGAGAGACAGAGCACAAGCACGGGAGGGGCAGAGAGAGAGGTAGACACAATCTGAAGCAGGCTTCAGGATCTGAGCTATCAGCACAGAGCCCGATGGGGGGCTTGAACTCACAAACTGTGAGATCATGACCTGAGCTGAAGTCGGATGCTTAACTGACTGAGCCACCCAGGCACCCCGAAAAAAAATGAATTCTTGCCATTTGTAATGACATGGATTGAGCTGGAGAGTATTATGCTAAGCAAAATAAGTCAGTCAGAGAAAGACAAATACCATATGATTTCATTCATATGTGGAATTTAAGGAACAAAATATATGAGCAAAGGAAAAATAGAGAAAGAGGTAAACCAAGAAACAGACTCTTAACTATAGAGAATAAGCTAATGGTTACCAGAGGAGGATGGGATAGGAGGATGGATTAAATAGGTGATGGGGATTAAAGGAGGGCACTTACTGTGTGAGCACCAGGGTTGTATGGAAATCCTGAATCACTGTATTGTACACCTGAAACTAATATTACACTGTATGTTAATTAACCTGAATTTACATAAAAACAAAAAAAATTGGGGCACGAGCGTGGATCAATCAGTTGGGCATCCGACTTCGGCTCAGGTCATGATCTCGTGGTCTGTGAGTTTGAGACCCACGTCGGGCTCTGGGCTGACAGCTCTGAGCCTGGAGCCTGCTTCAGATTCTATGTCTTCCTCTCTCTCTGCCCTTCCTCCACTCATGTTCTGTCTCTCTCTCTCTCAAAAATAAATAAACACTAAAAAAATGAAAAAAGAAAAAAACCAAAAAACTTAAAAAAAGAGAGAAAGCTGAAAAGAAATCACTGCATTTTGATCAGGTGTGTCTTAGAAATGACCATCTTGGTAAGAAGTAGCTATGCTGGACAGACATATCGCACCTTAGGGTGTGCGCCCATAGTAATTGCTACAATCTGAAAAAATGAACATGTTGAATTAACAGAAATTTAGGTCAGGAAAAAGTAAGCATTTTATAGTGCCATAAATTCAGAAGCAAAACACAGAGATTTATCACTGTGGCAGAAATGGTTAATTGCTTCACAAACCCCATTTTCCCCTTCTGCTCATTTCTATCTGGGCAGTTTGCCACCCAGCGAAAAGCATGTATTCCCCAGTTTCCCTGACTGTGTGGCAATTCCTTGCCTCAAATCCTCTATAAAACTTAATGGAGGATGAATAAATACATACAAAAAAAATTGTAAACTTACTTATTTGTTTCAACAGCCTGGGAAGATGGTAAATCTTGTCTTTCAGCTAAGAGCCTCTCTAACCTGAGCAATGGAGCAAGGTGATGAGAGTTGGCAAAGTAATTAAGTTTGTTTGACCTGAACATATGTGCACTTGCCCATTTCTTATCATAAACCACAGCCAGAAGATGAAAAGGAGCAAACAAATCCGGAGCCAGGTATGTAACTCCAATGATGGTCTTCTGCTACTATAACGTATTTGACAAGACACCCTTGTTCTTCTGAGACCAGAGAGAAGAGATAAGAAAGCATGGAGATTTAGAAAAGGGTCAGACACAATGTTCAGAAAATTGTATCTCCTCCTGCCAATTCTGATCTCAGATCTTACTGCAGACACCAAAATGCGTTTGTTCACCTTGGTTCCCCAAATCTGTGTTCAGTGTCTGCTCTTGGCCCTATCCTTTGGGAAGTTTATCCCCAGGTCTCCCAATTCCTGCTTCAGAACTCCTGTAGTTCAAAAAGATACTAATTTGCTATGCAACTACACCAAATAATGAAGTTGGAGCTGGAGTGTCCTGAAATAATAATATGGCTTCGTTTTCTAAAACTGTGTATTGTAATTAAAAAAATCTGGACATAGATATCAGTATATCTAAGGACTCAATCTTGTGGCATCAAAGTATTAACATTTTCAATTTTATAAATGAAGCATATAAAGAGTAAGAGACGTCAAAGACCACTTTACTTATTTGCTAAGAAAAGACAAGGGGGAAAAAAAGGAACAGAAAAGACCAAATATTTTTCCAGGTAATTTCTTGTCTCCTAAAAATTGCTCTTTTCTATATTTCACGGAAGATGGTCACTTAGGCTCCTACCAAAAGAAAGAAATACATTGCAGGAATTTCTTCATTGTTACTTATCACCAAGGGTAGTCATGGTATACTAGTGAAATACTGGCAAAACACTGTTGTGTAATATACTACCCAAAATTCAGAGGCTTAAAAAACAGTCATTTATTCTCATAGATCTGCAGATCAATTAGGACGGCTCTGGATGAGACTCTGGTCACTAGGATAGACTAGGCAGCTCTCCTTCACCTCCCTCTCACCCTTTTCCCAGGATCAGTAAGCTAACTAAAGAACTAACATGAAAGTCTGTCTCATGGTAATGACTGAGGCACAAGAAGGAAGGTCGAAACACACGATGCCTTTTTTGATGCTTCCAGTGGCCAAAACAAGTTATATGGTCAATCCCAACATCACGAAGGTAGGAAAATACACATCACCCACGGAGGGAGGGGGCACTGTAAAGAATGTGGCAAAACAGGTGGAGGTACAAGCCTGTCAGGAAGTGGTGGCAGCCAGGGCCAGGAGTTGGGAGAATGTCAGGGGAAGAGTTGGAATGATAATCCAGGTTACCATAATGTATTGGAAGAAATGCAAGATTTTATAAAGGTATATTATTTGCAATCAATGCTTATCACAGATGAAGTTCACAACATATTGTTGGACACTTTTTTAAATTCCTTTAAGGGAATTTTCTAAAGGAGCCAAGTGTAGACCAAACACAAATGTGTTTTTAGGAAAATTGGTAAAGAAGACAAAGAACTTGATTGATTGATAAAAATTGACGGCCAGCAGTGTTTTTAAAAGTAGATCATTTCAGCAGCAGATAAATACTAATTACATAAACAAACAAACAAAAAGGATGAAGTAGGTGAAGTTGGATGAATACTGAAGAGTTTTAAAATGTCGGTTCAATTAATAAAATGTGTTCATCACCAAGGGTGTGTGTGTGTGTGTGTGTGTGTGTGTGTGTGTGTGGGTGTGGGTGTGGGTGTGTGTGTGGGTGGGTGTGTGGGTGTGTGGGTGTGTGTGTGGGTGTGTACATAACAAGTATTTTTTTCATGCTGTGTTATCTAATTGTTAATAAAGTATTATGACTCTTGGGGTGCTTTTCTGGCTCCGTTGGTGTGGTGTGTAACTCTTGATCTTGGAGTCGTGGGTTTGAGCCCCACAATGAGCACAGCAATCACTTAAACAAATACAATCTTAAAAAAAAAAGTATTATGGCTCTTTACCAAGTAATTGTAAGATACCAGGCACAAAGATTATTCCTCCAGTATTCCTTAAGAAGTCAGCAAGGAAAAAGCAGAGAGATTTTTCTTAACTGTTGTTTTGTATTTGTTTTTTGTCGATATTGTTGGTAAGCTCAAAGAGGCAATGATAATGAGGCTAACTTTTTACTTCAAAATGAACTGTCATATCTTGTGATACTTCTTAAATATGATAATGTAGAGATTCTTTTCTAAATAATATGATTTAATTGATAAGGAGCATACCTGCTTCTACAATCACAGCTGTGTGGTGCAGTACTGCTGAGTATTTACCATAAAACTGTCAAGAATCTGAATTTAATTTATTGTCCAACCTTGCTGGGAAAAAACTCTACGGGGCTCCTCTGGAATCAACTAGTACTTCATTTACAACTACTTGTTCAGAACATATTAACACCAGAAAAAAAAATTACATAAGTTTTTATCATTTGGTCAAGGAATTTTTTTTTTCAAAGAATTAAAAAAATAAAAGGCCTGCTCTCTTCTTCACTGTTCAGTGAAGTAACACATATTAAAGAAATGAGTGTTATTTATTTTTTGATACTTCAATTGTATCAAATTAGCACTTCTGATCATAGTGGAGAATACATTTGCAGTCATTCAGACTCTCCATGTAGAGATTACACTGAATTTTAGGAATTGACTCACTGAGAGAAAAAAAAAAACAACACTGTTTCAGATTTGATTTATGGAGGTGCTCAAACAGGCTAAAGAAGATCACAGTGAAGGTCACTTATAAGCTCTGCAATGAATCGAAGTTTTCTGTCTTTTTTTTTGCAGACAGTTCATTGCTATTACAAGCAGTCTCTCTGAAGCCCAATTCATGGACATTTCAACCACTGCCTGAGTATGAGGCAACCAAAACAATGTCTCTGGCCTCCATGATGCCTTGGTGGTTTTCATTTGATTGTTCTTTGTTCTCAAAAAATAGGACACTCTTAAGCGTTTTTGAGGAACAACTAAATATGAATGTAGAGCATATTAGGAATGTTTACATCTGGTACATCAATTCTAAAGAATTTCAAAACAGGTAGACTGTTTGTATCCTCTTTTATTACAGGTACTTAACACAATCTTGGAATATTATGTGTGCTCTATTAACATTTGTTAAATAAAATAATGAAACAGTACTAAAGCCAACAGCTTGTTTCAAATTAAAAGAAGTATTTTGGCAAACAAAGGACATGGATTTTCACAAATGGCCTTAATGTTGGTATTATACAAATAAAAATAAAATGTAGTCTATTATCTGTAATATCATTAAGGAAACTCTTTTTCTTTGTTGTAGTCAAAATAGGCAAGAAACAATGATCAATCTCCATTAATTTCTCTTAAAAAACATCATGCTATCCAAATCAATGGAATATTATCCTTACTGATTATAGTGGCTTGAATGTTCAACAATACACACGTTTTTTTTTCGTAGTTGTTCACAAAAATCACAATCTCAACATGTTCTTTATTTCATGGAGACCTAACAGTGGATATCTTAGACTTAAAGACCCCCAGCTACCTCAGTGATTACCAAGTATAGGATTTATTTTAGCCATTACTCGCTTTATTTATGATTTTAGTTTAATTGCTTCTAGTCTTTTATTTATACATATCTTTACGGAATGAATATAATACTCTGTACACAAAAGAGCTATCATTGCTTTTGAAATTTAAACTTAGAATGCAAGTATTTCCCTGTGCTATCAAAACTTTAGTAAGTCATATTCTAATAGTACATAATAGTCAATTAGATATATTTACCAAATCCTGTATCTCTACTCCCTAATTGTAAACTTACTATACTACTTTTCATTTTAAATCATTATATACAATACCGTCATGTACATAGGTACAGATATTATGGTTTTAGGCATTGTAGATTATTTTTTTAGGCTAGATTCCATACGTGAAATTATTGGGCCAAATATAGGTTTTGAAACATTTTGTTCAAATTCCCAAATCACTTTTCTAAAAAGTTAAGGACAGATAATTCCTTATCTGAGTGGTAGCCTCATTTCCATCTCACCAGCATTTAGCTTGGTCTTATTTTAAAGGGGATTTGCTAATGTGAAAGATGAAGACATTATTATTGCTTTATATCTACAATTCTTTCATTACTAATAAGGTTAATTCACTTGTCCGAATGATTATTTGTATATGGACAATGTCCAATCTATGACTGAATAATATCCAAATAAGATTCCTTGCAGGTTCCATTTAGTTGCCTTTTCATTTGATATAAGAAATCCCCTTTCCTCTCATTGGGTGAAAATTTGGTAGTTAAATACTTACCATGTACTACTATTACCCTGGCAACTGGAGCCAGGCATCATCTGACCCTTTTCTGGATGCACCTTTCTCTAGAAGGCAGGAAGTCCAAGGGGACAAGGGGACATGCTACCTGAAGCCTGTGCCCCTCGCCACCACAATCTAGGTTCCCCACACCTGGCGTTCCCTGTATGAATGACTCCAAGTCTATTTCAGAGGTTGCTTGGGCCCCTTCCATGACTCTATCCTCCTGAGGGCTTCCATCTGTAGGCTTGCCCTGGAACTGCCAATGTTAACAACAAGCCCAACATGGACTCTTCCATATCTTACCTATTGAGTAGATTGTTTTTGACCTTAGTCACAAAATTAATCTGTGGAACTTTTATATTTATGCTCAGCAAGTTGCAGGGCCAAGTTATTAAATGCATGGGATTTGGGAGAAGTATGGATTTGAATCCTAGCTCTGCCGCTTACTAGTTCTGAGACTTTAAGCAACTTAATGAATCTAACTTCATGGAGCCTCAAATCTAGAATGCAGATACTTTCTAATATTAGAATTATGGAATTATTTAGTGTTTATGGTGTTTAGTGTATAATAATCACTTGATAAGTTATAGCTTTCATTATGAGAAGAAATAATCAAGTATTAGGAAAAATATGCATTTTCTTCATCTTCTGAGTATTCAGGCAGAAGATGTGCTGTGAAATCTGTGTATATACGTATGTGTTCACAAATATGATCATAGAGAAAAAGGTTTAAACTAAAAATTGAATGTTAAAGATTGACTGAGTTTGGCTTGAAAGGTATAGAAGTAGCAAAGACATATTCAACCTACTTTGTATGAAATAATAAGATGATCTATTATAGGAGAATCAAACTGAAAATAAGCAAGTGTTACATTCACATTGTATTCTTATGAGAGTAATCACTTTGGACTACTATTTCCCTATCTATAAAATGGCAATAATGATATTTCTCTGCCCACATGATAGTACAATGATATATTTATGTTTATATGAATATATAGATAAATTATAAAATGCTATTCACCTTTAATAGTATTAGTAAGAGTAGTATCTAAGGTAATTGTATGTGGTCCTGTGATGGGTTTATGTTCACTAGTCTAGTTAGAATATTTTCACCCAAAAGGTACACATATTCATTTTGGCTTTCAGGATGTCTTGTTGCATTGGCATTAAAAATTAAATGGAGGGGCATCTGGGTGGCTTAGTAGGTTTATCATCTGACTCTTGATTTCAGCTCAGGTCATGATCCCAGGGTTGTGGGATCAAGTCCTGCTTTGGGCTCTGTGCTGAGTGTGGAGACTGCTTAGGATTCTCTCTCCCCCTGTGCCACTCTCCACAGCTCAAACACTCTCTCTCATTCTCTCTAAAATAACAAAACAAAAAAAAAAAAAAAGAAAGAAAAAGAAAATAAATATATTCAGTGAGACTAGAAGAGATGAAGTGAGTCTGAAACTTTTAACTTTGGGGACATGGGATTGAATTCAGCCCAATCCAATTGTGGTTAAAAACCTCCAGATAGGAGAATGAGAGTAATATGCCTCATTATGTGAGTGTGTGTGTGTGTGTGTGTGTGTGAGAGAGAGAGAGAGAGAGAAAGAAAGGGAGAGAGAGAGAGAGAGAGAGAGAGAGAGGAGGAGGCTATGCTATGCCTTGCAGAAATGGTAGTCAGAAACTAGTTATCATTATGATTCATTCTGTTTAAAAAAATTAAAAAAAACCTCTAAACCTAAGAAACATAAATAGAGCAATAGGTTAAAAACAAATTGTAGAGGGGCGCCTGGGTGGCTCAGTCAGGTGACCATCTGACTTCGGCTCAGGTCATGATCTCACAGCTCGTGGGTTCCAGCCCTGCATCAGGCTCTGTGCGGACAGCTCAGAGCCTAGAGCCTGCTTCAGATTCTGTGTCTCTGTCTCTCTCTCTGCCCCTCCCCTGCTTGTGTTTCTCTTTGTCTCTCAAAAATAAATAAACATTAAAAACAAATTGTAGAGGGAGAGGAAAAACTGTCATAATCCTAACTTAACATTAACATTCTTGGTTTCTTCAAGTATGGATATTGATAACTTACCTTTCACAAGTAAAGTACACTGGCACTATTGGGTCCATTTGGCCTTCTCCTTCCCCTCATCCTATTAATGAGGGCTAGAATTTAAAGTTTGAATCAAGGTTGGATGCATGTTTTTATTTTGTTTTCATTAATCCCAGCTCCTTTCTTTCTTTCTTCCTTTCTTCCTTCCTTCCTTTCTTTCTTTCTTTCTTTCTTTCTTTCTTTCTTTCTTTCTTTTTCTTTCTTTCCTTCCAACAAAAATAACCTTTACCAAGATATTTGATTTTGATCACCTTTACTTCACATGTATCTTGCATCATCTTATAAAATTGTTTCTTGTTTCTCAAAAGTGCTCTTAATATCCATCTTTGTGTGACAGTCCTTCTGAGGTGTTTATTTTTTAAATGCCTGAGAGTATTTTCATTATATATCCCTATCTGAATGGTAATGTGGCTAGACATAAAATTGTAGATCAAAGTACCCCTCTTTTTATACTTTAAAAATATTACCCCATTGTCTTCTTTCTTTTAGTATTACTGGTGAAAAGTTTAAAGTTACTATTTTTTTCCTTTGTAGGTAATCCTCTAAAGTTATGTAGTATTCTTTGTTTCTGATATTCCTACATTTCTCTACAATGTTTGTATGTGTGGATTTTTTTCTTTTTCTTTTTTCTTGATGTTCTATGAAACCCTTATAACTGAAGGTTACTTTTTTTTACTACTGGGAAAGGTATTTCCATTATTTCTTTAAATATTTTCTTCTCTTCATTTTTAATTTTTTTTCTTTCTGAAACTTCCATTATGTCTTCTATTTCTATCCTTCAAATCTCTTTAGCCTTTCTTTTTATTATTTAAGCTCTTTATTATTTCCTGAGGACTCTGGAGGATTTCTGACAATGTGACTTCACAATTTAACTAAACTGGTCTTAGGTATATCCTTCATATTATTATCTTATATATTAGTTTTCACATTTCAAATAATTTCTCAATGCTAACATTTCCACTTGGTTATTCTTAATGATTCTAGTTGTGTTTCATATTGCTAATATCATTCCTTATCTCTTTAAATTTAGCATGTTTATTTTTTTAATGTTTATTTTTGAGAGAGAGAGACAAAGACAGAATGAGCGGTGGAGGGGTAGAGGGAGAAGGGGACAGAGGATCTGACAGCAGAGATCCAGATGTGGGGCCTGAACTAACTGTGAGATTATGACCTGAGCCAAAGTTGGACACTTGACTGACTGAGCCCCCAGCTGCCCCCAGCATGTTTAATTCATTGATTCAAGCACTAGTTGGAATAGATTATGATGCAGCATGAAAAAATCTCCTAAACTCAGTGGTTTAGCTCATAGAAAGTCTACTATATATCCAGGCAATGCCTCAGGGCAACACATGTGGTATCAAAGGAATCTAGATGGTTGCAGGTTCCACCATAATGTTGTCAAAGCATCTGGAACATGCAACCTATATGGCAAACACAGCAGGAAAAAAGCACTCTGGAGAATCTTGTACTGGCAATGAAAAACTTCACCCAGAAATCATAAATCATAACTCATAACTTTGATTCATAAAAAAAAGGGACCAAATACTAATCACATGGTCCTGCTTAACTACGAAGGTGGAAAAGTGTAATGCTCTATTCCCCTGGAAAGAGAAGAATCTAATGCAGATGAACATTACAAATTGCTACAGTCCCTCTGTTCTGGTACTTCTGTTCAGGTTACATACTCTGTTCTGTTTATTAATTTCCTTTTGAGGTTGTTTAACTCAGGTGTAAAGAAGAGTCACCATGGTAATGGTTAACTTGATGTGTCAGCTTGGTAGGCCATGGTACCCAGATATTTGGTCAAACATTATTCTAGATGTTTCTGTGAAGGTGCTTTTTTAGATGAATGAACATTTAAATTAATAGACTTTGAATAAAATAGACTACAATGTGGGTGGACCTCATCCAATCAGGTGAAGGTCTTGTTAGAAAAAAACTAACCGCTCTGTAGAAAGAAAGAATTCTGCCAGCAGACTCTCTTTGTACTGGAACTACAACACTGACTCTTCTCTGGGTCTTTAGGCTGCTCTGCAGGTTATGGACTTGCTAACCTCCACTATCAAGTGAGACAATTCCTTAAAACAAATGTCTCTCTCTCTCTCTCTCCATACATATGTATTTCCTATTGGTTTTATTTCTCTGAAGAACCCTGACTATTACACGATAAAGCCTGAGACTCATGGACTCTCACTAGCAAGTGGTTGCATATTTTTGTACATATGCAAAAGTAAGATACTTAACATGCAATGAGTCAAGACTGCTGTATCTTTCCACTCCATTTCCATTCCAATATATATGATTTGTGGTAACTTCTGAGTATGGTTATTACTAGCTGTACCTGTGTAAAAATAGCTTCCAGAAATAGTGCACTGTGCCAATTCATCCTGCATCATGACATCGAACAGGTCATATTGTATTATGAAAATGTTCTATTGTGTCCAGCATTGAGAATATGAAGGAAGTGGTGTGGAAAGCACAAGGCAGAAAATGATACATAAAAAATTATTCTAATCATCAGATATAGAAGATTCTAAGAGGAGAAGTTGTTTTTCATTGACCCCTACTCAAAATGCAAGTTCTCTGTTTTTAGGAATATAACCAAAAATTGAAAATACACAAAATTTCAAATGTAACATAAAACTTCTCTTTTTTGATACAACTCATGCAAAGCAGGATTAATCAGATGTCCTTCAATCTGCTCAAAGCAGAAAACTATAGCAGGATTAAAGGTACTTAAGTGGCGCGCCTGGGTGGTTCAGTCACTTGAGCATCTGACTCTTGATTTTTGATCAGGCCATGATCTCATGGTTCTTGATATCCAGCCCCACATTAGGCTCTGTGCTGACAGTGCAGAGCATGCTTGGAATTCTCTCTCTTCTTCTCCCTCGGCCCCTTCCTTGATAATGCTCTCTCTCTCTCAAAATAAATAATAAAACTTAAAAAAAAAAAGACAAGTCAGTGTGTGAAGCTGTATGTTTTATGCATTTAGATATCAATAATAAAAACAAAATTTGACCAATCATATTATAGACAAAACTAACATACCTCTTTCCTTTTTAAAATTGTAATTATCTTTGATAATACAATTGTTGAAAGATGAAGAGGTGACCAGAAAGAATAAAGACCAAAAAAAAAAAAAAAAAAAGAAGAGAAAATAGTTTTCTTTTTTCCTTTAAGTTTATTTATGTATTTTGAGAGAGAGTGTGAGCAGGGGAGGGGCAGAGAGACAGGGAGAGAGAGAGAGAATCTTAAGCAGGTTCTGCACTGTCAGCACAGAGCCTGATGTGGGGCTCAAACTCACAAACCATGAGATCATGACCTGAGCCAAAATCAAGATTTGAACACTTCACCGACCAAGCCACCCAGGTGCCCCAACAAAATAGTTTTCTAAGGATATATCAGCTGGTTAATTAATAAACATACCTTTTGTAGATTTAGTGATGCTTGTGATATGTCAGGTTTTTTAAAAATGTGGATTTGGTTGTGATTTCTTTTGTCATCCTAAACATTCATTTTCTTTTTAAAAATTTTTTTTAACATTTATTTATTTTTGACAGAGAGACAGAGCATGAGTGGGGGATAGGGAGAGAGAGAGAGGGAGACACAGAATCTGAAGCAGGCTCCAGGTTCTGAGCTTTCAGCACAGAGCCCGATGTGGGCTCATGGACCGAACTGAGTGAGATCATGACCTGAGCTGAAGTCCGATGCTTAACCGACTGAGCCACCCAGGCTCCCCCTAAACATTCATTTTCATTTCTGATTTTGTATTTGTAATTTGTTTTTCTTTTTTGTAAGATAAAAAAAAATTACATAATTTTCAGACCTCAGAATCCTAGATTCACCCTTCTCAGAGCTCTGTTCTCTGTCAGTTAGATTCCCAGTAGTTGACTCTGCGGAGCCCCCTGCAATCCCTCTGGGGTGAAATCAGAGTAAGGGATCTCACAAAGTGACCCACAGTGCAGGGAGTGCTTGGGGGTGCTGGTTGTCCCCACAGGGCTCTCTTTTCCCAATGGAGGAACCAGAGGCTCAGGAGAGACCTCTCCATGTGGCGCTGTGCTGGCTTGGGGGAGGGGCGATGTGGTCACTTGTGTAGTGGCTCCTCTTTCCCTTCTAATGCAGTTTGCTTTGGTCTCTGTGGTGCAAGGGGTCCTTCAGCCCAAACTCCAGTGTTCTAGGAGTCCCTCAGTGGGGTTCTTGTCCATGAATAGTTGTTGGTTATTCTTCTTGTGAGGGGGAGCAAAGTCAGGAACAACCTATGTCACTGTCTTGATAATGTCACTCTCCAGAGGTCTCATTGTTGTGTCTGATAAAACCATGTTCTCTTGGGGATAACAGCTATTCTGTCTGGTCAATGTTTAATGGCCCAAGATTAAATGTTGATTTGGATCAGTACAGGTTTAGTTGGGGAGGCAGAGATAAGCCCCCAGGGTAGAGTATCTCAAACTCCACAGAATCCTTGGTGACTTTTTGGCTGACCCTCCAGCAGGCAGCTACCTGAATCAGGGTTTCTTTAAAGCCTGAGGTGAATCAGCAAAGGCAGGTACACTCTATTCCTGAGGCTGTAACCTGAGGGCTTCAGTGGAGAAATAAATGCTGGAGAACAGCTGGTTACACCTATGTTCCTAACTTTTTGTCCAAGCACGATTTTTTCCACCTGCTGGAATACTCCCCTCACAAGTAATGACACTGATCCTCTAAGTTTTGCTGAGCTGCTGGGGGGAGAGGCAGATATCTGTAGAAATGCTTGCAGGCCATGACTGTTCTAAGGCAAAGCAAGAAAAAGGCAAGTGAGGCTTAAAAACCCGTTCTCTTCTTAAACTTTAGCATATATCAGAATTACCAGAAAAGGTTATTGAACATAGACGGCTGGCTCCTGCTTTAAGTTCCTGATTCAGCAGGTCTGGGACTAGCCTGTAATTTGTATTTCTAATAAGTTCTTTTTTAAAATAAAATGTATTTATTATTTGAGAGAGATAGTGCAAGTAGGGGAGGGGCATAAAGAGAGGGATAGAGAGAATCCCAGGCAGGCTTGTGCCACCAGTGCAGAGTCTGACCTAGGTCTTGAACTCATGAAACCAGGAAATCATGACCTGAGCTGAAACCAAGAGTTGGAGGCCCAACCGACTGAGCCACACAGGTGTCCCTGTATTTCTAATGAGCTCTGATGCAATACCAATGCTACTGGTCTGAGCACTTTACTTGAGAACCACTGTTCCAACCCACTCTCCCATTTGCTGTGTCTGGCTTTTCTCTGCCCCAGGCTACCACTACCCGTCTTTTCCTGTGCAAATCAGTTCTCAGATGGCCTTCTTCCTGGGAGGAAGAAGACAGTTTGATAGTTCCTTAAAACCTTACTTCAAACCAAATGAAACCTTCCTTAATACCATACTTTCCTCTTGCTTCTATAATTTCCCCAGGGTTTGAAGGATAGAGACTGAAACTGGTATTATTTCACCATCTTGGCAAAACCAGAACCCACACCTCCTTTAACCCACACCTCCTGTCTCCTTAAGTTTAATATTTACCTAAAACCCTGGTGATGAATCACCCTGGTTTTCCCAGATTAAAATGAAGTAATAGAGAAAGTACCACGTTAAACTGACTATTCTTAATCAATTAAGTAGCAACATAAAGTACACCAATACTGTGGAGTCATCACCTGAAATCACGTCCAACAGATTGCCTCTATTATAGCAAGTTCCCTCTGGAAAACACATTAAAATAAAAGGTCAGCTTGATGAAGAAGGGAGTGGCAAAAGATCATGAAGAGAAAGCAGAGCAGAGCAAAAAAAGTTTCCAAAACCAGGGATTGTGAGCCCAAAGCTTATAGTTATATGAATTTTAGACCAAGAGTTTTCAAACTATTCAATGTTTCCCTTATGATTGGAAATAAAAGTCTTTAGAATCTTGACGATGCAGCAGTATTTTAATTATATATGTAGATGTTTTAAAAAATCTATTTCCTTTTAAATAATATGTATAATAACTTGCAATAAAATAGTTTATAGTCAATGACTCACCGTAAAAGAGGAAATAGAATATTTATTTTTTTTAATGTTTATTTTTTTATTTTTGAGACAGAGAGAGACAGAGCATGAACAGGGGGGAGGGTCAGAGAGAGAGGGAGACACAGAATCTGAAGCAGGCTCCAGGCTCTGAGCTGTCAGCACAGAGCCCGACGGGGCTCGAACTCACGGACTGCGAGATCATGGCCTGAGCCTAAGTTGGACGCCCAACGACTGAGCCACCCAGGCACCCCAGGAAATAGAATATTTTTTAAATGAAGGAAAACAAAGAGGAATAATAGAAGAAAAGAAAATTATATATTAAGTAAACTCTACAGTGAGATTGGGATCTTATCAAAGGCAAACTATTGATCTTTACTTGAATATCACACACACATACAGAAGTAATACATTTCTTATCCCTAAGTGTCTAATCTGTATTTTGCTTTCCAGTGGAGTCCGCTGATTGCCCTAAGCACGCCACCTACAGGATGAGGACTAAACTGCAGATTTGTACCTAAATAAAACTAAAGTAGGAAGTGATTTTATTTATTTTTTGTTTTTTTAGAAGTGATTTTAAACTAATAGATTTTAAACTACGTACATTTATAGAGTATACGAGCAATTTTTTGGAATTATTCTCCTGCGACCTTCTGTCCTTTTACCTCACTGTTTCAACATATAGAGGAATAGAGAACGCTGCCCTAGCTGAACAAAAAAATCTGAAATCAACAACAGGGCAGATTTAAAGGAGGCTTTTTTTTCTCTTTAAATTGGTAAGAGCTGAGGATAATTTCACAGCTCCTCAGAGGCAGCTGTTGAGAGTCACAAACACAGAGCTCAGCGCCTAAGCCTGGCTGTCTTACCCCTGCTACTCTCCAAAGGAAGCCCTCCTTGCCTGTGGCCCTGTTCTCCCTGAAGAATGACTTTGAAAGATGAGTGCCAAATTACAATAATTTAAGACTTTTTAACGATTTTCTAGTAGCAGAAAATAATCCACAATTCATCTGTAGAGCAGAGTGAGGTTAACAATTCAATCACATTTTGAATCTTTGAAGGAATCTTTACTCTCCTGAAATTTGCAAAAAAAAAAGTCAACATGTGCTGTTTTTGCAGTATTGTTAGCGCCTGAAGTTCCTAAGGAGAGCATTGTTTAAGCTAGTTCTTTGTTCACCATGTAAATTATTCCAATTCAGTGGTTCAAGAAAAATGAGCACGGTACATGCTAAACTGCAAATTCCTTAATGCAGATTTAGTAACGTAGAATCTCCCCACTGTGGTCTTGACTGTGATGAAAGTTTCCTTTGTACATGTCAGAAATGTGTGTCAAGGTATTTCGTTTATCAGGAAATGCCTTTATTTTTTAATCCGAAAAGCCAAAGAAAGAGCCTCAAATCCACAGTGAGCAGCTCTCTTTTTGAGAGTATGTTTTTATTAGGCATATGGTGACAATCCTCAGCCACAACAGAGAAAAAGACAGCTTTTGGAGGTGCAGCAGGGTTTGGGAAGTATGAAGGTGCCAGAGAAAATCACTGGAATATGTCACTTGTTTTGCAACTTTCTGTGCCCACCTTTAATTTGCAGGACTCTGTGTCCTTGGAGGGAATTATTCTTTGTGGACTCATTTCAAAAGTTTCTCTGTACACGAAGGCTTCAGCTCCCCATGGTGTCATGAAAAGAGACTGAATAGGCTGTACTTTCACCTGAATGGGTGCCGAAAACAACAACAAAAACCTCTGTGATGAAAACAACAAATTGCACAGTGCCTGCTGCATTTAAGATGCCACCATTCTCTGAAGGAAGATGTTCTGAATGCTCAAGAACAATTTTGCAACATAAATAACTTGTTCACTGAGATAGCAACTATGCATATATTTTTCAGCCAGGCAGGGAATGTGTGAGTGAGAGGGATAGAGTGTACTCCTCTGCTTCTTCCTTCTTGGGAAACAGACAAGAAGCCCTCTGATGAAACTGCAAATTCAAAGAAAAACAGTAACTATTGTTCCATTCCCTCAGGGCAACATATCCATGTGTTAGTTAAGGATTTCTGAATCCACAGTACCTTTATTCAAAGAATGCTCAGTGTCTTAACTGACTTTCTAGTGTTGTGCATAATCAGTTGGGAAGATAATCAGTTGAGAATACAATTTAAGAGCCAAGGCTCCCATCAGAGTGATCTGGGGGTAAAATCCCACAAAGACAAATGACATTCTTGAGATAATTCTTTCTCTTCTCTGAGAATTATGTTCCTTGTCTATGAAATGAGGCTTGACAAAGTTTTCTCTAAGATCCATTTTAGTTTGAATATGGCATCTAAGAAATCACCCCTTAAAAAGGCACAAAAAGATCACTGTAATTGCACATGATGCCATTTTCTTTTCTACCTCTGGTTTCAGGTTGAGGCAGCATTTTGGTGAGGAGAGCTGAGCCGAGTTGCGCATGCCTGTGCCTGACTATTGGTACCTCTGCCTGCCAGCTGCATAATCCTGGGAAAGTTGTCTAACAGGTCTAAGTCTCAGTTTTCCCACCTGGAAAATGGGAGAGGAAAACACCTTCCCTTATAAGGGTAGTTGTGAGGATTAAATATGTTAATCCCAGTGATGGCTTGCAAAAGAAACATGAACATGTGAATATTCATATATAACACTCCAAAAAAATTTTTTTTTTTTAATAACATTTTACTCTTAGAAATGCATTTACTCTTAAGGAGATCAAAGACATAGGCCCAGCCATTTTCACATTTGGCTCTCAGCATTGATCCACATGCTTTTAGATCCTTTCAGAAGCCTGTAACCATTTCAGTTTACACAATTGTTAGCAATAAAAATCGATTCTGTTCCCTGAACTTTTCTCTCACTACTATTGCTTCAGATCTTTGTTTCTCTCATCTTCACAGTGAAACAGCATGGAGAATACTATTGATTTCACCCATTATGGTAATACCAGAGAGATCTTTGATTTCATCAGGCATCCTTCATTTTATTTTTATTTTATTATTTTTTTTTCCAAGATTTTATTTTTAAGTAATCTCTATACCCAAACTGTGGCTTGAACTCACAACCCTGAGATCGAGAGTCACATGCTCCGCCGACTAAGCCACCCAGGCATCTCACATCCTCCATTTTGAAAACAAATAGTATTCAGCAAGATTTTAATCATTCTTTTTTTTCCCCCCAGGGGAAAAGATTCTTCATATGCTGCCTGTTTTTTTTTAAAGTGTTTATTTATTTATTTGGGGTGGGGGAGGAATGAGCAGGGGAGAGGCGGAGAGAGAATCCCAAGCAGGCTCAGCACTTTCAGCACAGAGCTCGATCTCACCAACCGTGAGATGATGGCCTGAGCCCCAAATCAAGAGCCGGACACTTAACTGACTAAGCCAACGGGGCGCCACTGCCAATTTTTTTTTTTTAACTGAGAAGAGAAGAAACATTCCTATAAAAATTATTTTTTCATCAAGAAAAGGAGTAGGACAAAAATGTTGGAGGTCAGGTGAGGGAAAGAATAAGTCTGTGAGCAAGAAGTCTGTCTAGTGTGTCTGAGAGTGAGAAGGAGAAATTGGAAGGAGAACTATAGGCACAGAGAAGGGAACAGATTGAGAAACTAATTTTAAGCAGAATCAACTAAAGGAAAATAGAAGATTTGAAAAAAAAAATAAGAGAGTGGGCACCAAAAAGAGAAAGTCTGATAAAGAGTAAAGAGAGATAAGAAAAAATTCATAGCATTTCATGTATATGACAAATTCAAACACTTGTGAATAGAAATGCCAAGAGAAGCACCAAAGAAGGACCTTAATGAAAGATTCTCATCACCCACATGAAATGGAGATTCTTCTCCCTAACCTTTATTTATTTAATTTTTTGGGGTAGAGTGTGTTTATTCTCAAATTTCTAAAACTTATTACCCTCTTGTACTGCTTTGTCATTCCTTTTATAATTATTATTAAGGCTAAATAATTCATCACAATATAAATATATGTACTGTTCTTAAATATTTTCCCCTCTTCCACACCAAAGAGGTAAACCACCATTCAAATGATCTGTGCGAATTACCTAACGTGGTGTACCAAGAAAATGTGCTTAGATTTCTGTGTCTATCAGTATGACACTGTAGATACCTCAAATATCATATTCCCTGAACACAAATAAAAATTATGGAAAATAAATATTAATGCATGTAAGCTGTCCCCAGAGCTGGCAAGAAACTAAGAAATAAGCATTTTTGGTGACTGTGGGATCTCCCCTGCTTCATGGAGTACATTGGCTCTCATTGTCTCCCAATCCCGATAACCCTTCCCCCAAAGCCCCTCAGTGAGATGGTTTGATTCCACCACCCCTCCACTCCAAAAGAAGAAATAGGGGTGAAAAGTGAAGCGAAAGAGGGGATTTATAGAGGTAAGTAAGTGTTCACCAATTGGCTTTCACCTGGAGGCGACTGCTCACCCCTGGTGACACTGAGTTTCTGTTTTGATGCTATCGCGGGGATAGTGGACCAAAGACGAATCCTGTTAACTACAAGATGGGAAATCAGGATCGTCTATGTGAAGCTGGGACTCTAAAGGGCTATAGCCTCAGTGCAAAGGTGAACCGCACACACAAGCACATTGCAGATGAAATCTGCCTGTTTTTGTGGACACAGGAACAAAAAGAAATCCCCCTTGATAACATGAACCAAAAAAACTGACCAAAATGATTTATAATCCAAGTGCCAAAGGGGAGATCGATCAGTAATGAACTGTTATTAGTTGTCACTTAAAAAAAAAATCCATCATCTTACCAAAATAAAGGGAGCAATGTCAAGATTGTAGAGGAGGCAGGAACATTGAAAGAAAATGTTCCTTTTATTGAAATTTGGAGACACTAAGTCCCGCAGCAGGGTATTGGCTCTTTGTATTAGTGTGTGGATAAAACACAAGGACACAGGCAGGAAATACACATTTTTGGAGGGACCAAAACTAGTTTAATTAATGCCTTGCAATGACAGAGATTGCAGGTTCTTACTTGGGCGTCCGTTAGATGCAAGGCTCACTGAAGGGCCTGCCCATTCATTACTGAGAGGAAAAAAAAAATCATCCTTTCCTGACTTCTCCATGGGAGGCATGGAATTTGTTTTTTTTTTTATTTTATTTTATTTTATTTTATTTTATTTATTTATTTATTTATTTTTATATGAAATTTACTGTCAAATTGGTTTCCATACAACACCCAGTGCTCATCCCAAAAGGTGCCCTCCTCAATACCCATCACCCACCCTGCCCTCCCTCCCACCCCCCATCAACCCTCAGTTTGTTCTCAGTTTTTAACAGTCTCTTATGCTTTGGCTCTCTCCCACTCTAACCTCTTTTTTTTTTTTTTTTCTTTCCTTCCCCTCCCCCATGGGTTTCTGTTATGTTTCTCAGGATCCACATAAGAGTGAAACCATATGGTATCTGTCTTTCTCTGTATGGCTTATTTCACTTAGCATCACACTCTCCAGTTCCATCCATGTTGCTACAAAAGGCCATATTTCATTTTTTCTCATTGCCACGTAGTATTCCATTGTGTATATAAACCACAATTTCTTTATCCATTCATCAGTTGATGGACATTTAGGCTCTTTCCATAATTTGGCTATTGTTGAGAGTGGGGAGGCATGGAATTTGAATGCCAGAGAGTCTTTATTCCCTCTTACTCTAACTTCCCTAAATCTGATCCTCCATAGAAAAAAAAATGGCCATAGCAATTCCTACATTTATAGAGCATCTCTGGAGTATCGGCTCTGAAGCTGGCATTCAAATAAGGCAACAGAGAAAAGAATGAGATATGCTCTGAGCCCAGGAGGAGCTCAGTATAGGAGCAACAAGAATGTAGACAGAAGATTTAATGCATAATAGGGAACCTTGAGATGCAACAGAGGTTTGGAATGGCAAGTGTGGTAGGAAAACAGGGGGCAGAGGAATTAGTTTTGATGAAGAGTGGTTGTTTCTCAGCTGATCAGAGGAAGGTGGCCTTAAGAACAGGAGTAGAAGAATTTTGTTCAGTGAGTTAAGAAGAACAGAATGGTATTCCAGCATGAGACTTACCACGGGAAAAGGCACAAAGACATTAAAAGGACTTCATGTGTTTATGTTAAGATAAAATGTGTTACCGAGTAAATGACCCACCGAGTTACAGAAAGAAGAGCCACCTTCTCAACCAATAAGCAGCTGTGCCATGGGCTGTGGATTCTGGTCTTGTGTGGTGTGGTCAAGTTTTCCCCTATAGTGAGGGGTGGGACTGACCAAACTGATTCAGGGATACCTGTAAATGCCTGGGGATGCCTGGATGTACCTGTCTGCAAAAATTGTATTATCTATTAATTTGGGAAGATCAGGAGTGGTTCTTGGGGTTGTAATGTAGGCATGTTGAGAAATTAATCTGCTCTTATTACGGGAAGGTACTTATTCACAAATGTATTTAAAATGAGTTTTTTTCTATGTAAAGAAATCTGTCAAAGGCCACAAAACCCTTGTTTTAAATTTTCTTGCAATCTAGTTGAGGAACTAATGTATGCATTTATTGATTGATTCTTTCAACCAGTATTTTTGATCACTTACTGTGTATCAACTATCAGTCTGGGCGCTGAAGACATGGCAATGAAGAAGGTAGGGGATCCTGTGCATACAACACTTATTTTCTCTTGGAATCACCAAGAACTTACAAGTCTTGATATAATTAGCTGCAGCAGTTCAACAGATATGTATAAAAGACGTTCCAAACTCAATATGCACCAAGGTAATCTGGAGATTTTTTTAATATAAGACCCCAGGCCCTGATCGCCAAACATCCTATGCTTTTTAAGAAGTTCCCTGGAGAACCCTTGATAGCCAGTCAGGCTTAAGTAACAGTAACATAGACCAGTGGTTCTTAAACCATCTATGGTGAAGGTCTAACTTTTTGGTCACAAAAAAATAATTCTATAAAATAATTGTATTTTATAAATACAATAAGAGATAAATTACCAGAAAAGTAAAATGCTGCTTGGACAGCTTAGGAATATCAAATTGCTACAAAAATTTGTCATTGTTGGGGAGCCTGGGTGGCTCAGTCAGTTGTGTGTCCAGTTCTTGACTTTGGTTCAAGTCACGCTCTCACAGTTCATGAGTTCTAGCCCTGCATGGGGCCCTGCACAGACAGTCTGGGGCCTGCCTGGGATTCTCTCGCTCCCTCTCTCTCTTCGTCTCCACCTCTCATGCTCTTTCTCTCTCAAAATAAATAAATAAACTTAAAAAAAGCTTGTAATTGCTTATCCTAAATTCCTGTCTTGTTCTCATTGTGGTGGACAGGTGACAACTTGTATATCAGCCCCAGAATATTTTGAGTAGCACTGGTTTAAATTTTAAGTGTTTTTGTAGTTCATAAAGTGACTCCAGTGTTGTTATGTGACCCAGGAAGAGAGCATGGAGAGAGAGAATAATTGTCTTTAAATATGCATTACATGCCTGAGGAAGGTATTATCTTAGGAACTGTAGAAATTAACCAAGTAAACACTCACTTTTGTGAGACTGGCTTCTAAATCAACCAAGTAACTGTTGAACACAGCTCATGTTGGTACAGAGTAATTTAGATGTATGTACAAAATAAGACAGATAAGTATTTTATGTGTATTTATATAGAGTACATATTTTACACATGCCTGTGTATGTGTACATGTGTTCTTATGCACCTGTATATCTTTTTCAGTGTATTGTGTCTGGAACTAACTATTATTGCTTCTACACAACCATACTGATATTTTACTCTCTTCTACATATACTCTTTGTAGACAGTGAAGGATGGGGTATTGGAAAGGTAATTTAAAGTTGATCCATACTAAGCCTTATTTATTTATTTATTTATTTATTTATTTGTTTGTTTATCTATTTATCTATTTATTTATTTAAGCCTAGTACTATGTCTTGGTTAACAGGGCTGATTGCCTCAAAAATCCCTTGGTAAGTCACTGGAGTTGAGTAAACAACTCGTTGCCTTATGTAATGAAACAACATATCAACAATGCATTTCATTACTTTATGAAACATTTTGAATATTCATACTATTTGCAATAAGAACTTAAAAAGCAATTCAATTGCAGGAGAAGGTCATGATAAGAATGAGAGAGAGGTGGGGTGAGGTGAGGGTTGACCTCTTTCTTTGCTTTATTTCCTTCCCAAACTCTCATTGTCCTAAAAGATGACTAAGCCAATGTGTAAAAGCACCATAGAGAATACTCCAAATGGAGACATTTAGATAAGAAAGATAAGCTTAACTCCTTTAGAAAATAAAATGCCTTCTGCAAAATTTTTCATTTACTTTTATAGATTTACATTTACTCTATTCAGAGACTGAAAGGCAGAATTTCTTGCATTTCAATAGAAAAAGGATTTGTATCTGAATTGTATGATACTGGAATACAGACTATCGATTAAATATTTTCTTCTTGGTTTCAGGAAGATGTTCGTTCCAGAACCTTTAATGGCTTACTTTAATGTGCACACATAATAGTATTCACATAGGGTTTAATATTCTTAGAATAACATAATAGAAAACACGGATAACCTGCCTCAGTGATAATGGTTTAGAAGCCATTATGGGATATTTATGACTGATAGTCCAGAAGTTGGAAGTACAGTAAAACCATGGTTTGTGAGCATAATTCGTTCCAGAAACATGCTTGTAATCCAAACCACTTGAATATCAAAGCAAATTTCAAGAACTACTGGCTCAGGTGTGATCATGTGATGTTTGGCATTATGTACAACTCGTATTTCGAGACATCGCTTGTTATCAAGTTAAGATTTATTAGAAACTTTTGCTCATCTTTCAAAACACTCACAAAACAAGTTACTTGCAATCCAAGGTTTTACGATATTTTTCATAGAAGTGCTGGTGGTTTGGGGAAATAAAGAATGTGTTAACACACTGGGGAAGACATAGGTTAGCAATAATATAAGCATTGTCTATGGGCTAAGGTCAGAATTTGGAGAAAAGCATAACAGAGACATTCAAGTGGTATGCAAAATCAAGGAAAATCCATCTGGAAAAATACTTTTTATCTTTAAGATTAAAAATAAGGTGGGGTGCCTGGGTGGCTCAGTCCGTTAAGTGTCTGACTTCGGCTCAGGTCATGATCTCGTGGTTCATGAGATCAAGCCCTGCGTCAGGCTCTGTGCTGAAAGCTCAGAGCCTGGAGCCTGCTTCTGATTCTCTGTCTCCCTCTGTCTGCACCTCGCCCACTCACATCCTGTCTCTCTCTCTCTCTTAAAACTAAATAAACATTAAGAAAATTTTTAAAAAAATCTGAAGTGTCACTTATATCAGGTTTCCAGTTGAGGAAGAGAGCCCTTGAAGCTTTACAAATCAGTGATTTTCTTTTTCATAAGCATTGTCTTATATCTAACAGTTAAAGAATAGTTAAAGAACTTAAACATTTGTATGTTAGAAGTTAAGGAACACTCTTGCCTTCATTGCTATATTATTTTGTTCTGCTCCTGCATTGCTTTATTACTTTAAAAATACTGAATTTTCCTTGATTTTCTTACTATTATAAGTGTCTCATGGGTGGGGATTCATTTCTGAAAGCAATAAAAGTTTCATTCGGTTCATAATACAAGAACTGGTTGTGAATTACATTACCACAGCTGTTCTTGAGATGCTTGTCCATTAAAATAACACAGAATTGCCAAGAAACTCCCATTAAATCATAAAAAGAATTTTTTTAAAGTTACCATTTTGAAGGACTGACTTTGTTACTGTGTAATTCAATATGCCCAAGCATAGGTCCATTCTTCTAAATCCTGAATACATAACCCATTAAAAAATCATGACAAAGTGGCCATGAACTAGAGACAGTAGTCCCTAAGTAACAGAAAAACCAACTGAATGCATGAGTGGTTTAAATTCAAAAATTTAAAAACACTGAACAAAATATCTTATGCTTTCTTCTATAAAAATCTTCTCTAATGTCACATCATTTCCAAAATATAAGTACTATTACTACAAATAAAAAGTGTCAACAAAAGGATTATTCAAATGTATAACAAATTCAGACTCAGAAATTGCATCACAAATTATAAATTATTTTGGTTCTAAATGGAATCTTTGATATGGAACTTTATTTAGTGAAGCAGCCAGATGAATTGACAGTAGAAACTCCAAATTTCTACCTATGAAGGGGGTTAATAATATGCTTGGAATGGGTCCTTGAAGCTGAGCTTGCAAAACACTCTGTGACCCATCAACAATTCATGACTTGTCCACATCAAAGAAGAAGAAATGGTGGATGATGATGGAAATGATGGAAAGTTGAGGTGGGGGTGTGGGAGGTGTTAAAGACACAGGTTCCCCTGGTACACGGGGTCAGGAGAATGGAAGTGATATGGAAGGAAACTGAAAACAAAAAAGGAAAATGAAGCAATTATGGTGTCCATATACTTCAGTTTTAGTTCTATACAAACTAGGTGGAGATAACCTTTTCAGCTTTAATCATTTAGGAGAAATTGGTCCAGGTAACATGGGTCTTTATAGAAATTAAATTCCTTATTAAATTTCTTAATCTTCAGGGATCATTTGAAAGACTAGTCCTGGATTTGAATTTTATTTCTCCACTTACTAGTTATGCAACTTTGAGCAAGTTACTTAACCTCTCTTGGATTCTCTCTCCACGTCTTTAAGTTAGAAATATTAACAATCAGCCCCTAGAATGGTGCCTGGTACACAAGAGGTACTCAATTCATGTGGATGAATGGATGATTGAATTGCTTACCTCGCATGAGTATTAAAGACCTAAATAAGAGCATGCAAAATGCCTTACAACTAGTAGGGACACCACATGGATTGATTTTCTTCCCATTTTACACCTCCCACTAGTTACCGCTGCAACCTCCCTCTTGTTTTCTAATGGATCAAAGTAAAAGAAGTCAATTGTTTAAGGGAAATCTCTTCTCATTTCGGTCCCCAGAGAACATGCAACTAAGCAAAGTGGGAGAAGAGAAAGTGATAGGAAATTCCTTCCCTTTCCTCCCTATCTCCCCGCATGGAAGTAGTAAGCACAGCAGGGGGCAGAGCTATTGTCAGAAGCTTCCGTGGAACCCAGCCTATCCCAATCTCTAGAGATCTCTCATGGCCAATGCTGACCAGAGATTTGGACCCAGGCTCCAGTGGCACCAAGGCACACTCAGAATGTGTAGTGACCAGTGATGATGACAAAACTTTGCTGGTAGGGCCTAGAAAGAAGTTAGCAGAGGTCAACACCTAGCTATAGACTTCCCTTTTCCAACCATTGTCAAGGATGACACCTCACAGGATCTTCAAGCCCTAAAACTCACATTCAGAGATAACTCATGCTTCCCAATAACACTTAAAATCACAATAATATTCCTGGCCCCAAGTGACCATTAGAGGCAGAGAGTCTGCTGGGAATGAACCCTGAAACATGATTCTGTAGGCTCCTGATATATACTGGTCTTGCTTAAAGTTCTGAGAAAACTTAGTTTTAACACATAATGATGTACTAAAATATCTTGATATTGCTACCAACTTTGTCTTTTTTAATGCAATAAAACTGTGTAAACGAGGAATAAAAAATATTTAACATATTGGTAACACATATTCACCTTGACAACAGAAGGGATTAAACTCAAGTAACTGAAACCATAATGCCTTTCTCAAGGATACTGTCAACTAAAGATGATACAGAGCAAAAATTAACAAGAGGCATGCTTTCTTTCTTTCATGGAAACTGATTAAAAAAACACAGTCTAAGTCTTGCCTCCATCTGCACTGAATTTATCTTGTATGAATGTTAGAGGTTTTTCTTCTTTTAAGGTTTATTTATTTATTTATTTTGAGAGAGGGGGGGGGGGGAGAGAGAGAGAGAGAGAGAGAGAGAGGAAGAAGAAGCAGGGGAAGAGCAGAGAGAGAGAGGGAGAGAGAGAATCCCAAGCTGGCTTTGCACTGTCATTAGGGAACTGGAACGTGGGCCCTAACTCACGAACCCAGGAGATCATGATCTAAGCCGAAATCAAGAGTCAGTTGTTTAACCGACTAAGCCACCCAGGTACCCTGAAAGTTAGGTTTTAATGCTAGTTCCTCACTTTGGGTCAGAACTCAAAAAGAAGCTCAGCCCTGGATTCTTCGGATCTTTGTAACAACCGTGAGCAGTAAATGATATGATACTGGCTGCAAGCATATTCTAAGCACATATCAAAATAATACAAATAGAAAAAACGCTTATTCACTGGAATGGGGTGATGGTAAAGTCTGTATGGAGAAAACTAACTCTTCTGATATCAGAACAAACTTGTTAGCAACAAAATTATGGAATGAGATGATACCTAATGAAAAAAGCCAAAAACCATGTTTCTTCTTAAATTCCAATCTCCCTTTCCTAACTCTTGTCTCACTGTTTTCTTCTTCCTCTTCCATTATGTAAGTGGTTAACTGTGTCTCATCTCAGAAAAACCTTAGAATAGGAGGTAAGATGGTAATATCCTCAGGGTCACTTAGGTGTAAGTTTGCTGAAAAATAAAGTGTAAAATATGTACTCCTGAAGTTTGTCTTTCAGACCAGCAGTTTAGCCACCAAAAAGCTTTCATATCAGACAAACTTCAGTTTTAATCATAAATCTTCTCCTGACTAGTTCTGTGGGCTTACCATTTTTACTTAAACTTTCTGACCCTCAATTCCCCTTTTGGAAAAGATATATGGGGAAAAACCAGTGTTGTGTGAGTTTAAATCTAAGAATACATATCTGGAGCAGTGGAGAAAATATTTTTATGTTTCAGCACAGATATGGCTCTTTTTTGAGCAAATTTTACTGAAGTTTGGCCTTGGCTAAAAGCAACACATGGAGGTTAACTCACGACTGATTTACACAGTGAGAGAACTCAAGAGTGGGAGACTGGAGCCATCACCCTGGATTGTGATGCTGGAAACCTTAGTCTTATCTTAACCCTGGGGAGATTTATTTATATTCCAACAGGTTAGAGAAAGAACTCAGGATCCTTTCCACTGCGCTTTTAGGGAGACTCTATCGGGAGGGAGGGAAATAGCATATATAAGAACCCACATTCATAGTTTCAGGGTTCCTCATCTAAAATACAGATTCCTTATGTATAAAGTTTTAATCTTTATTAGATAGTGCTCTCATCATATCACCCCATTTATAAGAACTGGACATAAGGGAACCATGTGGTTATTATTATAAATAATAACAGGCTCTGCTCCAGAAACTTCATGTATGCATTCAGGATAATATTTTTAAATATGGATATTTTTAATTTTTCACAAAATATAAATTATCTAAAAGAGTACTTGATGTGGGGCACCTGAGTGGCTCAGTAGGTTATGTGTATGAGTCTTGATTTTGGCTCAGGTCATGATCTTGCGTTTTGTGAGTTCAAACTTGGTATCAGGCTCTGCATTGACAGTGTAGAGCCTGCTTATTAGGATTCTCTCTCTCCCTCTCTCTCACTGTCCCTCTCCTGATTGTGCTCTCTCTCAAAACAATTAAATAAACATTAAAAAAAGTGATTTTTTAAAAAAAGAGTACTTGACATATAGTTGATACTTAATAAATTACATTTTTAAAAGACTTTAAAATTTTTTTCAACCACAGAAACTTCATCTGAGATATCTAGTTTTTTTTTCCCCCAGCCAGGATTTCAATATAAGATTTATAGGTGAGTTTCGTATTAATAAAATCTGACAGTCATATAGCCAGATAAATTAGGAGCACTTGTTCATATTACAAATAGAGTTTCACTTTGTGTAAACCTTTATTTCTCAAATTTACCCAGGCATAAAATTCTTAGTTTCGATGGCAAAGGCATCCTTTTTCATTTTATATACCGATACAAGCATATACTTATCAACCAACCACATTTTAAATTTGCACTAAGTAACAAGTATTATACTAAGTACTTTAAAGACATTATCTCATTTTATACTTACAATCACCTAATGAGGTATTATAAGCTCCATTTGATAAGAGGGAATTAAGCAGAGGCTTAGTAATTTATAAAAAATATTCAGCTAATAGGTTGGACAGAGGTCTAATTTAATTTAGGTTGCCTGGCTTGGAAGTAGGTTATGTATCTTTTGAGGATGCCTTACTGCTTTTGGCATGTGTGGAGGTCCTATTTAGAAGTTCATAAAATATCAGCTTTTATTTAAAATGTCCAACATGAATATATTCCCTTTTTGACATCTGGCTTTGTAACATATTTGGAGATGGTAAGCCACGGAAGCTCCAAGGAACAACAGAAACTATGTGGATTACATGTGCTGAATGTTGTACTCGTAGTGATGGTAGTAGTAATAATCAAGTACTAGTAATGCTAATGCTTATAGTAAAAGCAGCAATAATATTTATTAGACACCTAATATATGCCAGGCCCTGTGCTAGTTTTAATATTTTCTTTTAGACAGTAGTCACTATATGCTTCTCAGTTACATTTTCTCTGTTTTGCAAATGAGGAAAATGAATTTTAATGAGGCTAAGTAATCTGTCTAAGATTATATAGTCATTAAGTAGCAGAGGATGCTAGATAGAACTATAGTAGCCAAAGGACTCTGGCTTTCTGATTCCATCTTTAAAGCTAAAGTAAAGAGTGCCTGGGTGGCTCAGTGGGTTAAGCGTCATGATCTCACGATTCTTGGGTCTGAGCGCTGTGTTGGGCTCTGCACTGACAGCTCGGAACCTAGAGCCTGCTTCAGATTCTATGTCTCGCTCTCTCCCTGCCCCTTCCTTGCTCACACTCTGTCTCTCTCTCAAAAAGTAAATAATAAATATTAAAAAAAAAAACTAGAGTAAACAACCCCAAAAAGACTTGAATTACTGTGAATTATCAGAAGGATAAAGGAATCATTCACAATCATAAATGGATGGTCTGTGATACTTCTGAGAGAAAATAAAGTCTCCAGATAATGGGTTAGTCATGTGAGTATGTGCATAAGCTAAATCTACACACACACACATGAACAGACACATACCTTCATATAGTTTTATACACCGATACACAGATGTACACATTTACATATGGGGTACACATAAGGACACATAACACACTCAAGTACTTAAACATCTGTAGTTTCAAGGGAAAAAAAAACTTTAATGCCGATAAATAGAAGCAGAATCTTATTTCTGATTCCCTCAGGATCTTTAGTTTTATTTCCCTTTATAATTCTAAGTGTCTTCCCTAGGAACACCTGCATCCAGCTCTGATATTTGTGATCTATTAGCTACTAAGTGGAAACTTATTTTTTTGGTTAGTTTTTTTATTTTTGAGAGAGAGAGAGAGAGAGAGGAAGAGAGAGAGAATGCACGCCTAAGTGAGAGGGGGCAGAGAGAGAGGGAGAGAGAGACTGACATGGGACTTGATTTCAGAAACCATGAGATCATGAGCTGAGCCAAAATCAAGAGTCAGAAGCTTAAGTGACTGAGCCACCCAGGGGCCCCCATTATGTGGAAACTTCTGGTTTCAAGTGATAATCCAGCTCCTCTGGCACTTTCATATGATGAAGACTGTGAGCTCTTCTGCCATGGTTGGCTAGGTGTGGAATCTGCCCGAAGCAGGAGATGGGGGTCTGACAGAAATGAAGTCCTCTCTAGAATCACTCTAAGCCAAGATGACTTTATCAGTTTTCCAAGTGACAGATAAATGAAAATAAATCATTTAAAGAATCACATTCCAAGAAAGGAGCTGAGTAAAGGTCAGAAGATAGAAGAATAGAAAGGCAGAATGTTGAAAGAAGTTAGGGATGAATTAGCCTACCTATCTTAGAATCATCCTTTTCAAATACCACCTTGTTAATTACAGTGTAGTCAATCAGAGATAACAGAAAAACAGAGAGGAGCTGAAGACTATTTTATTAGAGTTGCATCTAAACTGGTGTTTTGATAGGCATGACTTCAAAGGTAGTGAGTTATCATGAAAAAACTCTGTTTTTGTACTAATTTGTTAGTACATGAGTCATAAAGGCTTCTAATCCAACATATGATATGAAAAGCACTCTGAACATCTGCCTTATGTAGTGGCCAAGGGCAGGCTGCCCCCAAATGGGCCACTGTGGCATACTGATTATTTAAAATAAAAGTCACTTAATGTACAGCCTGTGCATGAACGACACCCATGACCTCCTTTGTCCCCCTAAAACCAGGAAATAAATCTCCCATGTGAAAGGTACCCTTCGTGTACCCGGAGGTAAAGGGGCATCCTTATCACCTGGGAGAGGAAATTTAGAGTCAAGAGCGCTGGGTATAAATAACACTTGTAACTTTTTATTGCTTTACTACCTACACCCCAAAGTCTTTTTAAAACTGCTTACTAACTGAAGCTCCCCAAGTTAAGTTTTCTTTGTTGGGTCAACTCCTAACAGAATTATTGCTTCTTTGTCTAAAAAGTATAAAAACTGCCTGCCTTGGTCATTTCTTTAGGTCTCAATTTCATGATTGGGCCTCCATGTACTGGCAATAAAACTTCCTTTTTTTCTTCTCTTAATCTGTCTCATGTAAATTTAATTCTTAGTCCAGCTGGAAGACCTTGAGGGTAGAGAAAAATTTTTCCTCCCTCTCACCTATGAAGATATTTGTGAAGATAATTTTACCAAAAATGGAGGAAAGTGTGAGCTCAAGAACTGTTCTCCAATTCCAGCTCGACCAGAAAAATCCACTTCTCCAGCCATTTTTGATAATTGCTTATTTGTCTTGCATTCAACTTTTCCCCAGAATTGGCTCATATAAATATCTCTGACTTAAAAAACATAAAAGCTAACTGGAAAGAACCATTCAAGTTATCTCCAATGCACCGCTAATATCTGAACTATTAACTTGGTCCAGGAGAGCAAACCATGTTCTTCCCCTGAGCAAATCTTCATGAGACTTGTCATAAGAGGTTAACCCCTGGGAACCTGGGTGGCTGAGTAGGTTACGCATTGAACTTTGGCTCAGGTCATGAGCTTAGAGTTGGTGGGTTCAAACCCCATGTAGGGTTTGGTGCTGGGAGCTCAGAGCCTGGAGCCTGCTTTGGATTTTGTGTCTCCGTCTCTCTCTGCCCTTTACTCACGTGCTGTGTCTCTCATAAACAAACATTAAAAAAAAAAAAAAAAAAGAAGCTAGCCCCTAATCACAAAATATCTAATGTGGTTGGAGACTTTATATATATATATATAATTATCATGTATTTATATTAATATAGTATTACATTATATAAGATTTAATATAAGATTTAATATAATTATATATAATTCATACTAATTATGTTATATATAATATATATTATATACATAATATATATAATTAGTGTATTATATATTATAATTATATATAATTAGTATGAATTATATATAATAAATACTAATTATATATAATTATATATTTATTTATATTTAATTATATAATAAATAACTATAGAAGTATAATTATATATTAATTATATTAATATTAATATCATATAATTTTATTATATATTATAGTATGATGTTATGTAATTCAATGATATGATATTAGTTATATTAACATTAATTAAAATCATATAATTTTATTATACTTTATAGTATGATATATTATGTAATTCAATTATATGATATTGATTGTGTTAATATTAATTAGTATTATATAAGTATATTTATTTATATTAAATTCTATATCATAATGTAGAATTATATATGTTATGTTAATATAATATACAATTCCTTGAAATTGTTGCCATGGTCTGATGAGTTAGGTACTGTGATCCATCATCACGGGGAGGAAACTTAGACCAAGTTAATTGTCCAGCATCATTCAATGAAGGGGGAGAACCGGTATTTAAAGCTAACACTTCTCACTCCATTCAAGCCGCTTGGAATCTTGTAATTTTAAATATGACAAAAATGTTCATTTAAATAATCAACAGCCCCTAGAGCACCCCAGTCACACACCCTGTGAGTCTCTTTTCATAACAGAAAACCCCAGGCACCTGGGAAAGGAAAACATTCCAAAATAACCTCAAGGGCTTGACGCTTATTTAAATACCAAGATGTTTCAGGAAAAGAAGCTAATGCTGCCAAGAAGAGTCAAGATTTTCTCCAAAGCTTCAAAGTGAAGATAAATAAAGCTATCAGCAGCATTACAGATAATGAAAATCATCAACAATTTCCTACCTCTACTGTTTCTTGTTAATACTTTTGTTATGCAGATTGTCCTAATTGGATTGCAGGAATTTTTTTTTTTCCTGCTGTTGCCAAGAACTATAAACACAATGGGATGTAATAAAGTGGTGTTCTAGGTCTTTTATTAGCATTAGTATTCTCATTTGGTTTTGGAAATTAGATTTGACTACTGGCTAAGAGTAGAGCTCTCCACCTTTTCACATAAGGTATGCCAGTCAGAAATCTCCTACCATGTCACCTCCCATTCATCACCTTTGCAAAACTGCCCTGGAGGAAGAACCTTGCAAAGCAGACAGACACCTGTAAAATACATTAAAATCTCTTCTGAGAATGATGTTTCTCTGGGACTGAGCCACATTTATTAGGTGACAAACACACCCTTCTGGCCATCCTTTACTGGTAAAGTATGCTTAACAGTCTCCCACAACTCTCAATAACTGCCACCCCACCTTTTTATTCTATTTTTTAAATCTTTTTATTTTAAACAATATCAGAATTGGCTGAGTGGTCCCTGTGCTAGGGAAAGGGCCAGTATTGGGTACCTGAAAAGCAGTAAGGCATCCTTAAAAGATACATAACCTACTTTCAAGCCAGGCAACGTAAATTAAATTAGACCTCTGTCCTACCTATTAGCTAAATATTTTTTATAAATTACTAAGCCTCTGCTAAATTCCCTCTTATCAAATGGAGCTTATAATACCTCATTAGGTGATTGTAAGTATAAAATGAGATAATGTCTTTAAAGTACTTAGTATAATACTTGTTACTTAGTGCAAATTTTAAATGTGGTTGGTTGATAAGTATATGCTTGTATTGGTATATAAAATTCAGCATCATTGGCAAAATGAAAAAGGATGCCTTTGCCATCGAAACTAAGAATTTGTATGCCTGGGTAAGTTTGAGAAATAAAGGTTTACACAAGTGAAACAGATTTTTTACTGAAGATTTCACAAAATTTGTATTATGCTAATATGTATTAGGAACCTACTAGAGAAAGCTATAATAAAAGTAATAATTAAAAAACATGGAGCTTCACAAATGCCAACCAGTCAGCTGAAAAGAGACACCGAAATGTTAAATCAACACTCAGAAAAACTGTCACACAGAGGGTTTCAAGAGAGGCCAGGCCAATTCTCATCTTCACCTGAAAGAAAAAGACCAAAAAGTCAGCAGAAAAAGCCCATGAGAAAGAAGACACAACAGATTCAGAGAAAAAGTATTCTAGGGCTGATTATCTAAACTGAAGTTGATGCCTAGCCCTGCACACTCAGTCCTTTCGGAAAACATTGGGTACACGTATATGAGACAGGAAAATTAAGACTGAGAATTGTCTGGGGTATGCTACTGGGTACTGGAGCTCACTTTTCTCAGCGTAGAAACCAACTATTCAAATCCACTGGTGTGACACAGTGATGATTAAATAAGATATCGTCTTTCTTTAAACACCAAACTATTAGACATTTTTATATTGAACAAAAGCTGTGACCACTTAGCAAGAAACTGGTGAAGATAAGGCCAAGAATCACTCCCCAAACTACTGAAATAATAGAATGGGACCTTCTAGGGTCTCCTGGGTGGCTCAGTCAGTTAAGCATCCAATTTCAGCTCAGGTCATGATCTCATGACTTGTGGGTTTGAGCCCCACAGTGGGCTCTGTGCTGAGCCTAAAGCCTGCTTCGAATTGTGTGTCTCCCTTTCTCACTGCTCCCTACTCACACTCTGTCTCTCTCTCTCAAAAATAAACATTAAAAAATAAATTTTAGAATGAGACCTATTCAAAGTGTTGTCTATGGACCAGAAGTCTCAGCATAACAGCATTATCTGAGAAACTCCTAGAAAGTTATCTAGACCTATTGAAAAACGATCTGCATTTTTAACAAGACATCTAGGTGATTTGGATACACGTTAAACTTTGGGGAGTATTGGCAGAGTAAGTTGATAGAAGTTAGCACTGAAACCCTGGTAGAACCTGAGCATAAGGAAATAAAGCTAAAAGCAAAAGAAAACATGGAAACTCAAAAAAAATCTATGACAGAATTTTAAAAACTATCTCTTAAATTCCTCTCTTATCAAAGAGGAAATACAAATATACATTGCAGAGTATTTAGAAAATGATTAAGGATCATGTAGGCAGACCCTCTGAAATACAGGTGAAGTGATTAAAAAAACCCAACATGCTTAAAACTGATAAAAGATAAATATGAATCTTAACTCGGTTAAAAAAATTCTAGGACTTCAGCTTCTGCTTGGTTAAAAAACTATAACCTTAGGGATAGAAGATAACTCCAAAGATCTTTTCAAGTTGAGATTGAGTGTGTGTCCCCTAGATGATTCAGGGGCACCAAGGAGGTATATCCTTTGTAAAAGGTTGAATGAAAAATAAATTCTAGCTCAGAAAAGAACAAGGAAAATTTCCTCCATCAGTCTCAACATAGGATCAAAGAACAACAAAATAAACAGAAATGAGAAATATAAAGTAGAAAGAGCTAAAAACCTGTCAGTAATCATTTTGAATATAAATTGACCTTCTGCTTATCTAAAATGCAAAGAATACTGGATTGGATATTTTATAAAATATCAAAATATATGCATGTGATGTTAAAATTACATGACTAAAACATTAAGACCACAAACGATAAAAAATAAATATCTTAGAGACAGGTATTTTTTCACAGAGACTAAGTGATAGGGGTGCTATCTTTCTTGATGATTATGTTTTAAAGGGATGGCTCCCAGGTCCTTGAGAAAGACATTCTTTGGTTGTAAAACTGGCAAGAAGCTTAAAAACTTTTACATCTGAAAGGGGCAGAGAAATAAATTACAATGACAAGATTTCTAAAGTAAATGCTCTAGGCAAAAGGATGTTAGGGTACCCAGAGTTAGGAAGAATTCTATCTAGAGGTCAGCCATGCTGAGGGGAACATTAAAGCCTTCTCAGTCAATGGTAAGAGAGTGAGAGCTAGAGTAACCAAAAATAGTCATTAAAGACATAGGATACTTAAACAATAGGATTAACAAGTTTAATTTAATGATTATATAAAAATTGCATGGGCCAATTAGAGAATAAATCTTTCCAAGCACTCTCAACACAGTAATATAATTATATATTTTTTTCTAAGGCCATAATGCAAATCTCAAAACATATCAAAGGAATGGTAAAACATATGGTAAATGGTAAACTGTAAAACAACAGATTCTCTGACCACACATAATGAACATAGATATCAATAACCCAATGACAACTAGAAGAACCCAAATATCAAAAATTTTTAAATACATTTCTAAATAACTCATGAATTAAAATGAAGTCATAATAGGAAGTAAAAAGTGTTTAGAAAGGGATTAAAATGATTTTAAACTGTGGGAAAGAGCTAAATATTTAGGGGAAATGTATCCTTGAAACCTTACATGATTAAAGAATAAAGGCTTAACATTAATGAAAGCACTATATAACTTAAGAAATTAGAAATAAATAAAAAGTAAACCAAATAAAGAAGAAGAAAAAAGGTAATAGAGTAAAATATAGACTTAATAAAATAGAAAACCAACAAAACACAGAAATAAAACAAAGAATGAAGGCTGCTTTTTTTGAAAAGGCAATTAAAATGTTTAAAAAATCTAGCCAGATTAATAAAAAGAGAGAGAGAAATTACAAAGAAGCAATGAAAAAGGGATGTGACCACAGATGCCACAGAGGTCAGACAGATGCAAAGATATATTAGGACCAAATTTGTTCCATTTCAGACTCACCAAATTGTCAAAAATTAAAATTTTATACCATAGGGTGTTCAAATATATGAAGCAATGGAAACTCTTAATACTTGTGTAAATGTAAACTTATTCAGCCATATTGCCAAACAGTTTTAGTATTAAGCATGTAAATGGTATGTGGTATACCCTTAGTGGTTTAAAATAAAAATAAAAAATGAAAACATTTGGGGTGCCTGGGTGGCTCAGTTGGTTAAGTGTTTGACTTCGGTCAGGTCATGATCTCACAGTTTGTGAGTTTGAGCCCCGCATAGGGCTCTGTGCTGACAACTTGGAGCCTGGAGCCTGCTTCGGATTCTGTGTCTCCCTCTCTCTGCCCCTCACCCGTTCACACTCCATCTCTCTCTCTCTCTCTCTCTCTCAAAAATAAATAAACATTAAAATTTTTTTTTAAAAAAATGAAAACATTTGAACTTACACAATGAGACATGTACAAGAATGCTCATAGGAAGATTGTCCCAAATAGCAAGAAATAGGGATTTAACCCAAATGTTCATTCAGGGTAGAATGGCCACATTTTGGTATATTTCTCAAAAAAAAATTTCTTTTTGAGAACTCAGAAATGGACCCACAAATGTATAGCCAACTCATCTTTGACAAAGCAGGAAAGAATATCCAATGGAAAAAAGGCAGTCTCTTCAGCAAATGGTGTCAGGAAAACTGGACAGCAATAGGCAGAAGAATAAACCTGGACCATTTTCTTATACCATACACAAAAACAAAATGGATGAAAGACCTAAATTTAAGACAGGAAGCCAACAAAATCCTAGAGAAGAAAACAGGCAACAACCTCTTTGACCTTGGCCACAGCAACTTCTTACTAGACATATCTGTGGAGGCAAAGGAAATAAAAGCAAAAATGAACTACTGGGCCCTCATAAAGATAAAAAGCTTCTGCACAGCAAACAATCAACAAAACTAAAAGGCAACAGATGGAACAGGAGATATTTACAAATGACATTTCCGAAAAAGGGTTAGTATTCGGAATCTATAAAGAACTTATCAAACTCAACCCGCAAAACAAACAAACAAACAAACAAACAAACAAATCCAGTAAAGAAATGGGCAAAAGACATGAACAGACACTTTTCCAAAGAAGACATCCAGATGGCTAATAGACATATGAAAATATGCTCAACATTGCTCATCATCAGGGAAGTACAAATCAAAACCACAATGAAATACAGCCTCACAACTGTCAGAATGGCTAAAATCAACAACACAAAAAACAACAGATGTTGATGAGGATGCGGAGAAAGGGAACACTTTTGGGGCACCAGAGTGGCTCAGTTGGTTGGGTGTTGGACTCTTGATTTTGGCTCGGGTCATGGTCTCGCAGTTCATAGCATTGAGCCCCAAACTGGACTCTGCACTGACAGCACGGAGCCCGCCTTGGGATTCTCTCTCTCCCTCTCTCTCTCTGCCCCTCCCCGACTCTTATGCACATTCTCTCTTTCTCTCAAAATAAATAAGTGTAAAAAGATTTTTAAAAAGGGAACACTCTCACACAGTTGGTGGGAATGCAAACAGTCACTCTAGAACACAGTATGGAGATTCCTTAAAAAATTAAAAATAGAGCTACTCTATGACACAGTAATTGTACCTCTAGGCATTTATCCAAAGGATACAAAAATGCTGGTTCAAAGGGGAACATGCACCCCGATGTTTACAGCAGTGCTATCAACATAGCTAAATTACGGAAAGAGCCCAAATATCAATCGATGGATGAATGGATAAGGAAAATGTGGTTTATATATTCAGTGGAATATTACTTGGCAATTAAAAGGAACGAAATCTTGCAATTTGCAACAACGTGGATGGAACTAGAATGTATTATGCTAAGCAAAATAAATTATTCAGAGAAAGATAAATATCTTATGATTTCACTCATGTGGAATTTAAGAAACAAAACAAATGAACATAGGGGAAGGGAAGGAAAAATAGGATAAAAACAGAGAGAAGCAAACCATAAGAGACTCCTAAGTATAGAGAACAAACTGAGGGTTGCTGGGGGGGGGGGAGATGGGCTAAATGGGTGATAGGCATTAAGGAGGGCATTTTGGGGATGATAACACTGGGTGTTATATGTAAGTGAGGAATCACTAAATTCTACTCCTGAAACCATTCTTAAACTATAAGTTAACTAACTTGGATTTAAATAAAATAAAAATAAATAAATTAAAGATCAAAAATATTTTTTTGCCCATTAGGAATGGTGTTCCTAATAGTTAAAATGGGAAAGAATGTGACTTCATTCACAGTTAAATGTGTCAAGGTGGACAAATTTTCTTATACCCTCCTAGGTTCTTTGGCATACTAATTAAATTGATTTTAGAACAGATTAATATGAGAAAAACAAATTTAATTTCATAGGCATGGAAGCCCCATAAAAATATGAGACCCAAAGACAATCAGGCAACTGAGGCTTGTAAGCCATCCTGAGCTAAGAAATGAGACAGGGTCCAGGGCTAGAAGGCGAACAGAACAATCCATAGGGAGATAAACAGAACAGACAGGTAATGAGATGTTTGCCCTGCCATGCAGGTATGTCTTTCAGATAAAAAATTCTCTGGTAAAACTTCTCTTTCTGGGCTAGGCCCCCTATCTAAATTCTTTCAGGCAGTTAAGAGAGAGGTAAAAGTTTTTGAGTCTGCTGGGTCTTGATTGCTTCCAGCTCAAAATAATCCACATATAAAAGTGGCACATTTTGGGGTCGCTTATTCTGCTCCTATTCAAATGAATACATTCTGGTATACTCATTCTTTGGAAAATATATAGCTGTGAAAACAAGTGAACTCAAAAATATAATACTAAACAAACGAAGCTAGTCTTAGAAAAATACAGCATAATTTCATTCCTATTATGTATAAATGGGGGCAAAATTTACCAGTATATTACTTACAGATAAATATACAGGTAGTAAAACTATCAAGCAAAGCTAAGTAATGAGTACCATAAACTTCAGGACTGTGGAATTTGTTAGGGGAAAAGAAGGAGAAAAGCACCAGAGAGGTTTATTCAGTGCCTTTCTAAGATATTAATAAAATTAGGGGCACCTGGGTGGCTCAGTCAGTTGGGCTTCCGACTTCAGCTCAGGTCATGGTCTCCCAGCTTGTGAGTTTGAGCCCCGCACTGGGCTTTGTGCTGACAGCTCAGAGCCTGGCACCTGCCTCGGATTCTGTGTCTTCCTCTCCCTCTGCCCCTTCCCCGCTCACACTCTGTCTCTCTCTGTCTCTCAACAATAAATAAGCCATAATAAAAAAAGAAGGTATTAGCAAAATTCTATTTCTTATCCTGTGCAATAAATACATGTGTGTTTATTATTACTACTTAAATTTTTCATGTACATTTATATTATTTATGCATATATGTTTAGCAGAGAAAAAGTAAAACATAGTTTTACATACAAAGAGGAAAATAAAGATGTGTGAATCCTTTTTCCAGAAAAAAAATTATGAATCTAATAACACTGAAAAAAATAAAGATAAAAGTTGAGAATATTTATGAAGAATAAAACAATACAACCTTATATTTTGTAAATCAATAAAACATGTTACAACCTAATCCCAATGAAAAAAAGGGAAAGATCAAGTACACAAATTTTTAAATAAAAAGAGAACGGGAAAATTGCTAATGAGAAAGTTTAGTTAAGGGTTTTCCTAGATGTCACCAAAACTCTACCATGGCCAAAATCCCCACCATCATCTTTCTTACATATGAGATTCAAGTATACATGTATTGGAAGGTAATGGAGATAGTCACAAAGTAGGATCGGTAGAAGACTTCATCTAGATGTTCCTCTTAGTTCTCATTTGGATCTACTCACTTAACATAAACAAGGCAGGTTTCATCACCACAGAAAAAGAAGAAAAGCATTCTTGCACGACAGCGATCACTCACATCGACAGAAACAACATACAGTGGTGGGTACGCTGGAGGTACCTTAACGGTCAATTGGCAATTCTGGAGCTCAACAAGGACAGTATTATTTTCTTGTTTAGTTTTACAGTATCTGCAGAACCAGAAAATTAACACTCAAAGTGGTACCTGGATTCTTTTTAAAATAACGGTGGAAACATCTCATTGTGTATTTGTCAAGAAACATATACAACACAACAAACACAACACAAAAGTGAACACTGATGTAAACCATAGACTTTAGTTAATGATGATGTCTCAGCATTGTCTCATCAACTGTAACAAATGTATTGCACTAACAATGGGTAACAAAAGGGGACACTGAGGAAAGTGGTGAGGCAGTATATGGGAACTCACTCTCCTTTTGTTCATTTTTTTGTAAATTTCAAACTGCTCCAACAAAGTCCATTTATTATTTTTTAAATTGTATTGAATAAATTAACCAGAGCTGGAGATGGGGAGAAAAATGCAAAAGGATGCTCAGAAAAAGATACTATATATCATAATGATAGATATGGAGGCTTAAACACAAGGCTGATTTAGGAGGTCATCATAGGTCTTGTTCCCTTTATTTAATATTTACAAAGAAATAAGTATTTCATAAATATTTTTATTTTTTAAAAAGTGTATTTATTTTGAGAGAGAGAGAGAGAGACAGAGAGAGTGAGTGTGTGTGCATGGCAGAGGCACAGGGAGAGAGAGAGTGAGGGTGAATCCCAAACTCCACGCTGCCAGTAAAGAGCCTAATGGGAACTCAAACTCATGAACTGTGAGATCATAAACTGAGCTGAAACCAAGAGTCGGACACTTAACCGACTGAGCTACCCAGGTGCCCCTCATTAATATTATTAAGGAAAGACAATTATTTGCATCCAATGTAAACATGCATACTTTGTAGTTACAGTCCAAGAGTACAGACTGAAATTTATTCCATAATTTGTTCTGATTCAAGCAGTTGCAGCAGTGATAGAAAATAAATAAAGTCATTTCCAACACTGTTAGCTCATGGAACTAGCCAAGGAAGGCAAGCAACAGAAGAAAAGGCTAGTTAAAATTATACATTAAAAACCCAGTCAGTGCTGGTTTCATGTGCTATGTGCTAGAGCACTAATTCCTGCCGGCTGAAGGAGTACAGGGACATCACAGGGATGGGTTGGCAAAGAACTTTACCTGTTGCAAACTGCAGTGAATTCAGTCCAGATTAGCTGACCTATTTACTTCATAGGTTACTAGAGAGGCTCAGGTCTCTGTCTCTGCTAATGTACCACACACTGCAAGGAAACAGAGTGACTTGTGAAAAGCTCTCCAATAACAAAAGGGGACTTGTTTCTAAAGATTTTGTTCCACTCCATTAGCTCTGCTTGGTGTAGGGTAATTTCTGATTACGGTATAATGTGTTATCAGATGCCAGGCTTTGGGAAGTGCTGTATCTTTTTCCTATGGCAGAGAAAGGCAGTGTCACAGGATCACTTGGGTTGCTATTTTTCTAATGAGAGAGTAACAAGGTACTCAGGCCAGCAACTTTTTTCAAGATCCTAACAGTGAATGAATGTGAAACATGGCTCCTAATGTGTCCTCGCATGTTTTAACCCAGGTGACTACAGACTGAAAAAAACCTTGCAGTACTAGAAACAAGTGACCTACTGCTTTGCCTTTAAGCGACTCCCTCAAATTCTTGGGCTGATGATCTGGAATCATTCCTAAGCACTTTTTCTCCCCTCCCTCAAAAGATTTTCTGAGCAGTTGCTGTCATTCTGTGCTGCCCTTTGGGGCATTAGATTTTGGAAGATTTTTGCCACTTCTTGGCAAGAAATGGAACTGAAAAGAAAGAAGAGCAGACATCCACCTATAAACTTTGCCTGGCCACTCCATTTGCTAGCTTTTCTCATGAGCAACTTCACGACACATGGAGAAGATTCTTCTCAACTCCATGCCATTACTATAAGTTTCTAAAACGAAGCATAATATTTATCCTGACTAATCTAAACCAATTAATTACAGAGATTTGTTTAATCTTGTATCTTCAGAAATTCACTGGCCCTTAAAATGATATAAAGGTCAGAGCAAATTCAATTTCTTTGAATCCTTTATTCCTTTATGGAAAAAAAATTTTTTAACACACAAAATGAAATAAAAACCAAAATAAGCAAATATTCATTTTTATTAAATAAATAATGTTACAGAGGGATTGCTAATCTTCCAATGGATTTTGAGTAGAAGAGCACAGATTAAACATAAAAACGAAAGGGTGGGGTACCAAATGTTTTGAATGGTTCTTTCCGAAGCACAGACATCTTCTTTCTTGTTTATGATTGCTAAGACATTGTGTACATATCAACCTTTCCAACATCTATCTTAGATTTGCCTGAAGTGCTAATTAGAAAATTATTAAGACATTTATTTTTGTTTCCTTCAATAACAGCGAGTTACTTTGAGTGGAAAAAGCCAGGTGAGACCATTGGAAATATAATTATAGAAATGAGGATATCAGTCTTTCATAGAAGAACAACCAGTTTGTTATAGTTACCAGCTTCAAATGCCATCATTTAATAAATAGAAAATATTGCTATAATATTTGAAAAACTAGTCAATAGCCATAGGCAAAATGTTCTAAAACTAAGCAATGAGGAAACAGTCTTAAAAAACTAGCTCAAGAATGGCTCTTCTCAGGTCTTTAAAATAATGGACTAGACATAGGCAAATGGGATAGTGACAATGATCAAATATTTTCCAAAATGCTCTAAGTTATTGTGATATTTTTCTTTAGAAGCCTGGCTAGATATCTTCCTGCCCTAACCAAACATCTGAAAGAGGTCTTGATTAGTTTTTGATTGCTGTGGAACAAATTACCACAAAGATAGTGGTTTAAAAACAATACAAATTTACTGCCTCACTTCCCTTGGGTCACGAGTCTGGGCATGGCTTAATTGTGTCTCCTGCTCTGGATGTCACAAGCCTCCAATCAAGGTATTGGCTAGCATGCATTCTCATCTGGAGCTCAGAGCCCTCTTCCAAGTTTATCTAGACAGTTGGTAGAATTCAGTTCCTTGTGCCTATAGGACTGAGGCCCTCTGCTCCCAGAACTTGCCCATTTCCCTAGGTGGTTCATGACATGGCTTTTTACTTCTTCAAGGGTAGCAGGAGAGCTTTTGCTTTCAAAGGGATCAACTGATAAAGTCAGCCTCATTTGCAAAATCCCTCCACCTTTTCCATATACTTTTCCTTTTCCATTTACTACAACATAACTACTGGAGTGATAACCCATCATACATAGTTTCCATGCACATTCAAAGAGAGGGGATCTCCACTTATAGGACATGGTCATTTGGGGTTATCTTAGGTCTATGTCAGGCCCCTGCTAATGAACTTACTACTGATTTCTATCCCCTTCCTCGAACATAAGACTTCAACATACTATAGACCTCCTTTCTTCTGAGCCACACATCTTTTTAGCCAGGTGAATCTGTCACAGAGAGACTATATATCCTTCTCCTACCCTCCTACTTTCTCTGGTTCCCAACTCAAGTCCTTCAAAATTTACTGACTCTGGACTTTCATACACTTCTCTGTTGTTCTACTCACCTCCTGAAATAATAATCCACCTCTCTTAAATTGCTATCCATTCTGTTTCCACCAGTTTCCCACATGAGTATTGCTATGGCCAGGCCACATGTGTTCATGCTGAGCAGAATTTGCTACATTGGGAATGAGAGACATGCACATTAATACTCCATAGTGTTTTATCAAGGCACTGTAACACTAGGAAACCAGAATCAACATTCCCTGAAACACTTGACAATGTAGATGTGATTACCAATTAATGACGGTAGGATTTCATGTCACTTCAGATATTTTTATATAACAATGAAGTAATTACTTCTAAGTTACCAATGATAAACTTTAAGGCTACTTTCTGCCAATATTCTTGCCTTTAATGGTGTTCTTTCAAACAAGAGCTAAATTTATTTATGAAATATGCTGTCTTTTAAAAAAATTTTTTTTAAATGTTTATTTATTTTTGAGACAGCACAAGCAGGAGAAAGGCAGAGAGAGAGGGAGACACAGAATCAGAAGCAGGCTTTAGGCTCTGAGCTGTCAGCACAGAGCCTGACACGGGGCTCGAACTCACAAACCACAAGATCATGACCTTAGCCAAAGTCAGACGCTTAATCAACTGAGCCACCCAGGCACCCTGCTCACTGTCTTAATATTTATCTTATTGTATACTTGAATGAATCATGTTTTCTGTTTCAGAATATACATATGAAATAAATTATAAAAATATGATAGAAACGTGGAACAGTAAATTCAAGATAATGGTTATTTATGGAGAAAGAGAGGGAAATGGGTTAGAAGAATATAGGAAGTAGAATACAGAGGGCTATGATTGCTTCTATGATATTTTATTTCTTAGGCTTCTTAGGGAATACATAGTATTCAATAAATTATTGAAGTCATTTTTTAAAACCATTTGAAGTCTCTAGAAATAATTCTAAAGATATAAAGCAAGGGAAAAAACACTTCTTTAAGAAAATCTATTAAAAGTAAGAACAGCAGTAATTTGTGCCTTTGATCCACAACCTATTCCCTTCTCCCTGCTTCCTTGGCCAATGTGACAGAAATTGCAATCCAAAGAACACAGGGCTCCCTTTTGGTCAAGCACACCATCAAAAGCTACAATGTCTTCTCAAGAGGGGCAGAACATCCACATTTCTCATTGTACCCCACAGCTACTACTTGCATAACTAAGTTCCTATTAAGTGCTGCCAAGAGTTTGTGGCCTCCCTTTTTCTGCCCAGCCCCCATGTGTGGAAAGAAATGTTACATTTATGTGTGTATGACCCTAAGAACACTGGGGCTCCAGCCCCAGCTCATTCATAGGTCTGAGGTTGCAGGCCAGGAGAGGCAAGCGAAGAAGACCAGAGGCAACCACTCCCATCCTGTGCACAGTAACAAAAGCAGGAATCACTCAGACAAAAGCATACCACTATTCCCAGCCCCAGCTCTAGCCCCTTGTCTTACAGATTGTGCCCAGGGGAAGAGGCAGCCATAAATTAGGGAGCTCTGAAGTTCTATCCAAGAGAACTGACTATTTGAAACAAAATGTAAGCATGTTCAGGCCTGAGGGCACTCAAAAACAATGGAGGTTCTGGTGCAAGGTAATTAAGAGCAGGACAGTAGCTTCATTACAGATAGAAACTAATCCAGAGACCAGCTAGTTTACCAGAGGGAACCAGGGAAAAGAAAAGCTAAGAAGAGTCATTCTAGAGTCAGAACAAATCTCAAACACTGGCCTCAAATACTATCTCTGCAAGGGATCCTGATTAAGTAGATCAGTCTAGGACACAATTTATACCACAGAGCCTCATTGAAAACAATGGAGCAATCACCCAGCAATTATTGGAGCTTAACAGATTGATGCAGTCAGGGAAAGAAAGAGTCAAAAAGAACCTTGTCCAAACTATCTACTATAAGCATGCCCAAGGCTATATACTCTGAAGAGGAATGCCTGAGACCTTAGAGGGGTGGGGGAGGAGGGGGAAATAGAAAAAAATAATCCAACCAGTCACTAAACAAATAAACAATAACAGTCTCCAGAGGAGAGGGACCAGTACCCAGAGTTGCTAAAATGTCCCAGTTTTAACCAAAATTATGAGACCTGCAAAGAAACAGAAAAATGTAACTGGTATATAGGGGGTGAAAAGGAAGCAAAGCAACCTGCCTGGAAGAGCAATCCAATGTCAGATTTAACTGACAAACATTTCAAATTAGTGGTCGTAAATACATTTAGAGAACGAAAGGAAACCATGATTAAAGAAGAGTATGAAGACAATGTCTCATCAAATAGAGAATATCAATATAGAGTTAGAGATTATAAGAAAGAATCAAATGGAGATTCTGGAGTTGAAAAGGACAATAACTGAAATGAAAAATTCACTAGAGGTGCTCAACAGTAGATGTGAACCGGCAGAAGAATGAATTAGCAAATATGAGTTGACAGAGATTATGTAATCCAAAGAATATAGAGAAAAGAGAATGAAGAAAAACAGAGTCTCCGATGTGGGACCCAAGGAATTTAACAAAAATCCCCTACCCCTGGACAAGCAGAGCAAGACTAACTCCATTTTGTGCTACACCCACCATCTCACGTATAACCCCCACATGACCTACTTATTGCTTAAGACACTCCCCCACCCTAGTCAAGCCGCTGAGCACACCCTTACTGGAAACCGGCTCATACAGGAATACGGAACCCCTAACCCCAAAGAATGTAAACCCCGCCTTTTGCCCGCCAAACTTGTGCGTCAATTCTGACCAGAGTGATAGGCTAGTTCAAACAGTTACTATACGGTAAATTGTAATTTAACTGGCCACCTGCGTGTGGACTGACATGACTATGCAACTTTCTGTGTGTGTTACAATCCAATCTCATTGGCCACTGGCCCCTATAAAACTGCTACGCCTCTTAACCTAGGGGTCCAAGTCCCTGCTCTGCTGTGTCGGGTATACTTGGGCCCAAGCTCGAGCTTGCAAATAAACGCTGGTGCGTTTGCATCAGTACCGGCTCCTTGGTGGTCTCTCGGATTTGAAATCGGGGGCATTACATCTGAGAAATGTGGGACACCATTAAAATCAACAACATACACAAAATCAAGTATTTAGAAAGAGAGAAAAAAGAGGACAAAATATTTGAAGAAATAATGGCTGTGCATGTCCTAAATTGAATGAAAACCTACGTATCTGAGAAGCTTATTGGAATCCAAGTAGAATGAACAGAAAGAGATCAACACAGAGACAATTCCTAATAAAAATGCAGAAAGTCAAAGATAAGAAGAAAATCTTAAAAGTTGTAAGAGAAAAATGTCTTGTCACTTACAAAGGAACTTCAATGAAATTAATCATTGATTTCTCATCAGAAACAATGGAGGTAAGAAGTGCTTAAAGGTGCTCAAAAAACCCCCCAAAAAACCCTGTCAACCAAGATCATAAATCCAGAAAAATCTTACTAGAGCCAAAATGCTCAAAGGAAAAAAAAAACCTGTCAAACAAGAATCATAAATCCAGAAAAATCTTATTTCAAAGGTAAGAGAAAATAAAAACATTTGAGATCACTAAAAACTGAAAGAATGTGTGTTGTTAGCAGACGTGTGTTATGAGAAATACTATAAAGGAAGTTTTTCAGACTGAAAGCAAGTAACCCTAGAGAGTCATTCAAACACCTAAGAAAAAACCAAAAGCACTGGTAAAGGGAGTTACATAATTATAAAAGACAGTATAAACGTATAAATGCACATTTCTTTTCCTTTCTTCTCATAATTGACTTAAAAAGTAATTGACTAAAACAGTATGCATATAATAAACATTAAAAAAAACTTCTTGTTTTTAAATGTTTGTTTATTTTTGAGAGACAGAGACAGAATGTGAGCAGGTGAGGAGCAGAGAGGGAGGGAGACACAGAATCTGAAGCAGGCTCCAGGCTCTGTGCTGTCAGCACAGATCCCCATGCAGGGCTATCACCCACGAACCAATAGATCATGACCTGAGCCAAAGCTGAATGCTTACCCAACTGAGCCACCCAAGTGTCCCTATTTATACAATAAACATTTTTTGAATAAATCACAGATGAAAAGTAGAGTACAGGGAATACAGTCAATTATATTGTAATGATGTTGTACGGTGATGACTGGTGACTACACTTACAGCGACCATCGAGTAATGTATAGAATTGTTGATTCACTATGTCGTTCACCTGAAACTAATATATCATTGCATATTAATTGTACTTCAATAAAAAAATAAAGGGTCACAAAAGTGAAAAAAAAAATAGGTACTCAAAGGTAAATGTTCTTTTAGTGAAAGGAAATTTTAAATGTAAATAAACATCACTTAATTTATATGATTTTAACTGATAAATCAAATCATAAAATTATATGATTAAAAAAATTAGAGAATTAAAAGAACTGAAAATCCCCAATATGTATATAATCATATTGTTGGACTTATATAGAAATACAGCAAAAAGGAGAAGATGAAAACAAAACTGTATTGGACTAAAGAAATGACACTACATGTTAACTCGAATCCACAGGAGCAAGTAAAAAGAACCAGAAATGGTAAATAAGATACTTATTGCTAAATAAGATATAATAAATGCTATATATATAATAAGTGTGTATATATACACTACACACACACACACACTTGCTTTCCTTGCTCTCTTAGCTTCCGAAAAGATCCAAAATTATATAAAATAATAATTATAACAATGCATTGTTGATTTTGTGATACACAGAGATATAACATATGAAACCACAATAAGACGAAACAGAAGAAAATGGAGTAGAGCTACACAAACTGAGCATTTCTATCTCTCTTACTGGAATTAAGTTAATATAAATCTGATGAAGATTCTGGTAAGTTAAGAAGTAGCCCTACAGCAAAAAATAAGAAAACAACTCAACAAAAAATTATGAAAAATCATTAAAGGAATGAAAATGTTACATTAGAAAATGATTAAGCAAAAGAAAGCAGTGAAGGAAGAATAGAGAAATGAAAAATACATGAGACGTATAGAAAACAAAAGGTAACATTGCAAATGCAAATCCAACTATATCAATAATAAAACTAAATATGCATAAATTAAACAAACCAAGCAAAAAAAAAGATTGTCCACTGGATTAAAAAAAAAAACAAGCCCTAATATATGCTGTGTCTAAGAGATTCCTGTTAGATTCAAAGTTATAAATAGATTAAAAGTAAAAGGATAGAAAAAGATACATCATGCAAACAGCAACCATAATACAGCTACAGTGGCTACACTACCATCAGAGAAAATAGACATTGAAACAAAAAATATTACTAGAGATAAAGACAATTGATAAAGGGTAAATTTAAAAAAAATTTTTTTTAAATGTTTATTTATTTTTGAGACAGAGACAGAGCATGAATGGGGGAGGGTCAGAAAGAGAGGGAGACACAGAATCTGAAACAGGCTCCAGGCTCTGAGCTGTCAGCACAGAGCCTGACGCAGGGCTCGAACCCACAAACCGTGAGATCATGACCTGAGCTGAAGTCGGACGCTTAACCGACTGAGCCACCCAGGCGCCCCTAAAGAGTAAATTTTTATAAAATGGTAAATCTATTAGGAATACATAGTAAGTTATAAACCTAATCACTGAGACATGTACCTAATAACCAAAGTCATGAAGCGAACACTTACAGAAAGGAAGGGAGAAATAAACAATTCAACAACACTTGTTGGAGACCTCAGTACTTCACTTTAAGTAATGGATAGAACAACTGTCAGAGGAACAAGGAAACGAAGACTCCTACAACACTATAAACCACCCAGACTTAATGGATATCTATAGAACCCTTCACCCAGCAACAGCAGAGTATACATGCTTTTCCAGTGCGTACGGCACATTTTCTGGGATAGACCACATGCTAAGCCATAAAACAAACCGGGTAATATTCTCCCAAAATAATGAAAATTAGAAATCCATCAGAGAGAAATTTGGGGAACTCATAAATATATGTAAATGAAATAAAACACTTCTAAATAATCAGTGGGTCAAAGAAGAAATTAGAAGTGAGTTAGAAAATACTTTGAGATGAATAAAAATGAAGACATAGAATACCAAAACTTATGAAATGCAGCCATAAAAGCAGGGTTCATGGGGAAATTTATAGCTATAAATGCCTATAATAAAAAATAAGAAAAAATCCCAAATCAATAGAATAATAACCTTCCACCTTAACACACGGAAGGGAAAAGACAAACTAAACCCCCAGCAAACAGAAAGAAGGGAATAATAAAGATTGGACTAGAGATAAAAGCAAATAGAGAAGATTAATGAAACCAAAAATTGGTTTTTTGAAAACATCATCAAAATTGAGAAACCTTTCAAAGAGTATAAACTTCCAGCTCTAAGATAAGTATGTTCTGGAAATCTAATGTATAGCATAGTAATTATACTTAATGATACTGTATTCTATACTTGAAAGTTGCTAAGAGTAGATCTTAAATGTTCTTACCACAAAAAAGAAAATGATGATCATGTGATGTGATGGAAGTATAGCTAATACTATATTGGTGATCATTTTGCAATATATAAGTGCATCAGATCAACACGTTGTATACCCTAAATTTACACAATGCTGTATGTCAGTTATATCTCAATAAAGTTGGGAAAAAATGAACAAACTTTTAGTTACATTTACCAATAAGAGAAGAGAGAAAACTCAAATTATTAAAATTAGGAATGAAAGAGAAGAACATTATTACCAACCGTATAGAAATAAAAATGATTATTAAAGAATACCATGAACAATATATGCCAATAAATTAGATAATATATTGAAATGGACAAAATTATTCAAAAGACAAAAACTACCCAAACTGATTTAAGAAGAAATAGACAAAATGAAAAGATATTTAAGAAGTAAAAAGACTAAATTAGTAATTGAAAACTATCCATAAAGAAAAGTGCAAGCCCAGATGTCCTCACTGTTGAATTCTGCCTAATATTTAAACGAATACTTAACGCATTCTATGAGGCTCTAACAACCCAGACCTGACAAAGTTATCATAAGAAACTACAAACCAACATCTCTTAAGAATGTAGGTGTAAAACTCCTCAACAAAAAACTAGCAACCCAAATCTAGCAATCTATAAAAAGGATTATATACCATGACCAAAGTGGGATTTATCCTAGTCATACACTTAATGGTGAAGAATGAATTCCTTCTCCCTAGAATCAGGAACAAGACAAGTATGTCCACTTTTACCACTTCTATTTAACATTGTACCAAAGGTTCTAGTAAGATCAATTTGGCAATAAAATTAAATCAGTGACAACCAGATTGGAAAAGAAGAAATAAAATGATGTCATGACAGGATTGTGTGTATAAAAAATCCTAAGGAAACTTCTAAGAATTATTGCAACTAATAAATTCAACAAGATTGCAGAAAAGAATTCCAATATACAAAAATTTATTATATAAATCTATACACTTACACTTTACAATACAAAGAGAAAATTAAGAAAACAATTCCAATTCTATAGTATCACAGAATAAAATATGCAGGAATAAATTTAACAAAAGAAGTGCAAAAGGTATACTCTGACAACTTCAAACCACTGTTGAAAGACATTAAAGATCTAAAGAAACAGAAAGGCCTCCTACATTCAGGGATCAGAAGACAATATTGATAAGATGGCTATGATCCCAGTTTGATTTACAGATTCAGTGCAATCCTGATGAGAATGTCCTAAAGTTATCTATGGTAAACAAGTGTATCACAAGATATTGTTAAGTATTCAGTGGAGACAAACAAATAAAAAAACTTTCTCTGGTCAAGGATATCTTGAAAAATAAGTTAACCAAAATTAAACAATGTTGTTTAAGCCAGAACTTTTTAGTAACCTTATATGCTTATAAGTACTCTGACTTGGCATTTTCTTAACTTATTTAACTACAGTCACTTTTTTTGGGGTGCATGTATTAACATATCAAGAGCAATTAATGTTCTCCAACACACATTTTGGGAAATGGTATCCTAAGGAATATTAATTCACTATGTTTGTCTAACTCCTCTTGTCTCCCTAGCTAACACAGTGAAGTAATCAGAAAGGAGATTCAGAAACTCAAGGCCATGCACGTAAGTACACATATCTTAGACTTTCACTGAATCAAAAACTTGAGTGTATTCATTTACTATGATCTCAACAGGATTACAGAAAAGCTTCATACAAACTGCCTATCTGAAACATACATACACATTCCTTTTCAGTGATGGTGTAAAATGCCTTTCATCATCTTAGAAATGACATGTAGAGATATTTATGAATGATGTTAGCTCAAGGTTCACAAGGCTTCCAAACTGCCAAACTGCACCCAAGGAAGTAATTAATACAGCAAAATTCAGAGGGTTGGATTTCTACAGATCAAACAACCTGGGTTATTCAATGAATGAAGAGCAAGGACATAAAAAGAAGTGTGAGGGAGCACTTGGCTAAAACAGACTTTAAAAATACCTTTTAAAATGGGGAAAATTAATTACAATGTTTAGAAATACACTAGTGATACACCCTTGGGTAATCATGTTTAAAGAAATGCAAAGAAATAATTACTACGAAAATCAGAAGTGTGGTTACCTTTACAAAGGAAAGGAGGTCATGTGATTGGGATAGGGAATGTGGAAGAGCTTCTGGAGTGGCTGGTTAAACTCAATTTCCTGAACTTCGTGATGATTCACCTGTTAATAATTCATTATGGTATAATAATTCTTTAAGCTGCATATAATAATCTTTGTGTTATATTCATTATGCTACAAGTAGTTTTCTTCATCTGTGTTTTGTTTTATAAAGAAGAATGTTTTTATTAAAAAGTATGCACCAAGGAGTATATATATCCCTATTACATTCTTGCAGAAAATTGTGGGAAAAGCAATAGATCTTAGCATGCTTTCTCCTGATATTCAATACCTTCCCATGTTACCACATTAAGGCACATAACATTTCCACATTCACCAAAAGACATGTGCATATACCCCTCTGAGGACACTGCTTTCTTGCTTTTGTTCTTCACACATAGAACTAAAGTATTCCTATATTGTGAAACTTAAAAAAAACTGTTCTAAATAGTTCTTTATGGAAGTCATCAAAATTTATTACAAGGCTACACATTTCTTCAGTACAAGACATTCATAATACGTTCCTCATGAGGTATGCAATTCAATTTTACCTTGTAAAATAATTAAATTGAATTTCTGACACTGTGAATAATTAAGTACTAAGAGATGAAAGGACAAATGATTCAACAGTTGACTGGGATGATTTAAAATATCACCAACGTTGAAAAATGTGTTGCAAAATATTAAAAAACAAACACATTGTTATGATACTCATTAAAATAAAATGTGACTTGATCTAAATACTATCATACATACTCAAAAATTCTTAACATTAAGTTCTGTTAAGTCCAATGAACACAGGGCTTAGACCACAGGAACTGAAGAGAAATAAATAAAATATGCTAAACTATGAAACACATAATTACCAAACTTCTTGCTAGTTCTTAGATATATATGATGTGACCAGTTGACAATATGACTAAATATTCACCATCTAAATTCAACCTCAAGTCTCTATTATCCCCACTAGAATGCAGGCTGAAATGAGATAATGTGAAAGTCATTCCCTTCTACTAGAAAATTTTCAATAACCAGCGGAACTCTTTAGTAATGAAAACTAGGGGTACCTGGGTGGCTCAGTCAGTTAAGCCATGGACTCCCGCTCAGGTCATGATCTCGTATTCTGGAGTTTCAGCCCCACGTGGGGCTCTCTGCTGTCATCATGCAGAGCCTGGTTCAGATCCTGTCTCCCTCTCGCTGCCTTCCCCCTGCTCATGCTCTTTCTCTCTCTCTCTCTCAAAAATAAACATTAAAAAATATAAAATGAAAACTACATCAAGAAGAGTAACACACTAGCCTATTAAGATTATATTATATATTAGCTATAGAATTTAACCTTCTAGTCATTGACAAACAAGAGGCAGAGGACAGAAAGGAGCTGGGGGAGGGGAGAGGAAGAGGTGATATTAAGCAACATAGCCTGGAGCAGGAAACACTGTGTTAGGATGACCTAAGCAAGGTACATTGAAGAAAGCTCTGGAATAGGACCACATTGTATGACTGCAAGGGTTCTCATTCATATTGTAATCTATGTAACTGGTATTTGTTGGAAAAATTCTATTGAGGTTTGAGACAGAACACTGGGGTCATGCCCTGGAAGGCAAATTTGGAAAGGATGGCATTGTGCTAGTTTGGTAAAGGGAAGCAGAGAAGGTAGATAGGAGGTTACAAAGACAAACTTCCTCTCGTTGCCTATGTCACAAGGCAGCAGTGGACCTCCTTCCATCCCTTGCCATTTCCGTAAGTGCACTCTCTTAGTAGTATCTGCAATTAAGGGCTTAGTTTCATAAAAAATTATTGTCTCTTACTCCTGGAAAAGCATTTAGGAATCCTGAGATCTGGAACATTTAATCAACAAGAAACTCTTCAGAACTCAACGGTTAACTGAAGCATGCCTATAAAAGAAAAGGTAACCACAAAGACATCTGCTTTTGGCTTGGAGATGTGGCTTGCAGAAGGCCAATGCTCCCATTGAGAATAATTAGAAAAACTGGACAAAAGACAGAAATGAACTATTTGAAGGAATCACACTGATAATGAATCAGCCAGGACATGAAGGTCTACACTGCAGAAAGATCAGAAGCAAGTTGATAGAAGAACAATTTCCTTCATGCCACTTTTCCTCTTGGGGGATGTGGCAATACTCAGAAACATGTATCAGGCTTATGAAACAAAGGTGAAAGAGAAGTCATTAGAATTTTTAAACAAACTCAGGAACAGAGAGAGAGAATTTGAGGCTTGAGGCTACTAAAGGAGGTAAGATGCGGGGCCAGCATGTAAGGCAGACAATATTCCTGGGACGTAAGGACACAGAGGAGTGTAACCAATATGGAACACTAGTCGTCATACAGGCTTGTACTGATGTGGGGCAAAAGGCTAACAGGCAGAGCTAAAAGTAGTTAAGAAGCTCAGGGAAACTTTTTATAAGCTCAAGTATTGGAGATATGAATATTAGAGTTCATGGCTTATAGAAAAAAAGGTCCTTAGGAAGCACCCTAGGCACTTAGTTGGAGCCTTGGAGGGCTTCACCCTGGGGGTCAGGGAAGAAACTCAAGACTCATACAAAGACTGCAAAAGAGCTTCAAGTTGGCTTGGGTTCTCAATGAGTTGAGATAACAAGCCCCTCTGCCACTAGCAAGAGGATAAAATAAATTTCCCAGGAGGAAGAAACATCATCCAGAGCCTCAAAATGTGTATATGCAATGCCCAAATTTATTCAAACATACCCCATGCAGTAAGAAGCAGGACCAAGAAACAAAAGAGATAAATAGAAAAAGATACACGGTTGACTCAAATATTAGAGTTATGAGTCACTGACTTTCAGAACATTGTGATTATTAATGTATTCAAGAAAATAAATTACAAGATTTCAAATGGAAACTGCAGAACAGAAAAACACAATGACTAAAATTTAAAACTCAATTTAGTGGGTTTAGGCATATGGAACTCAACTCAAGTGACAAAAATTGCGTGATCTGGGAAAAAGGTCAGTAGAAAATATCAAAATTTGTGAACTACATAAAAGAAAATAAAAACAGAGCATTAAAGACATATAGAGTATGATACATGGGGTGCCTGAGTGGATCAGTGGGTAAAGCAGCTGACTCTTGATTTCAGCTCAGGTCATGATCTCACTGTTCATGAGTTTGAGCCCACATTGGGCTCTGTGCTGACAGCATGGTGCCTGCTTGGGATTTTCTCTCTCTCCCTCTGTCTCTGCCCCTCCCCCTTTCCCATTCACGTTCCCTTTCTCTCTCAAAATAAATAAACGCTTGAAAAAATACAGAATATGATACAAACTTTTAATAAGATGTAATTGTAGTCCACATGGGAGGAGTGAGAGAATGGAGAAAGAGCAGTAAGTGAAGAGACTTTGGCTGAGATTTTTCCAAAGTTGTAAAAAGACATTAAGTGAGATATTTAAGAAGCAGTATGGCCTCATGCAGTAGCTTATATAACAACAAAGAAAACCCACTTAGGTACCTCATAATAAAACTGCTGAACATTAAAAATTAAGTCAGTGTTAAAACCAGCCACGGAAAAAAAAACACATTTCCTTCAACAGAAATGATGGAAGCCACAGGATATGGTGGGATTCTCTAAAGTCCAGAAGGGGAATAAAAAGCAAAAATGTCTTTTAAAAGTGAAGGAGGAATGAAGACATTTCCAGAAAGAAACAATAATAGAGAGCTTGTCAAGAGCAGAAATGTACCAAAAGAAATATGAAAGGGAGTTCTTCAGGGAGAAGAGAACTGGTTCTGATCCAAGATGGAAATATAAAATTGTAGGAAGAGATGAAGACCAAAAGAATGGGCACTGATATGCATAAATCTAAAGGAATAGTGATCACACAAAACAAGAGTAATATTTGGTAGGATTTAAGAAATATATATAGAGGGGCACCTGGGTGGCTCAGTTGGTTAAGTGTCTGACTTCAGCTCAGGTCACGATCTCACGGTTTGTGAGCTTGAGCCCCATGTTGGGCTCTGTGCTAGCAGTTCAGAGCCTGGAGCTGCTTCAGATTCTGTGTCTCCCTCTCTCTCCGCCCCTCCCCTGCTCATGCTCTATCTCTCAAAAATAAATAAACATTAAAAATTTTTTTTAAAAAGTTTAAAAAATATATGTAGAATTAAAATTACATACAATAAAAAATTTTAAAGTCTACAGTAGTAAATGGTGATAGAAGGATCTGAAGCTCTAGTATTTTCTAGGATGTGGTAAAAGTATTAATTTCTATTAGGTTCTAAGTTAAGGATGAATTATCTATATTCGATTCTAAAGTTAAGGATTCATGGTATAACCTCTAGCGTAAAAAAAAAAAAAAGAAAAAAGAATAAATGTAAAGCCAATGAATAGTAAAAGAATGGATAACAAGAGAGGGAAATTAACAAAAATGTAATAAAAGCAAGGTCAAAAAGGAATCATAGAAGGAACTTGCAGAGGTGCCTGAGTAGCTCAGTCGGCTAAGCGTCCGACTTCAGCTCAGGTCATGATCTCACGGTTCATGAGTTCGAGCCCTGCGTCAGGCTCTGTGCTGACAGCTTGGAGCCTGGAGCCCGCTTCAGATTCTGTCTCCCTCTGTCTGCCCCTCCGCTGCTTGCACTCTGTCTCTCACATTGTCTCAAAAATAAATAAACATTTAAGAAAATTAAAAAAAAAAAAAAAGGAACATGTGAAGGTAGAACAGAAATCAAATTATTAGACAACAGATATATAGCAAAAATATACCAGGAAGTACATCAATTGTAAATGATCTGAAAGCTTTGATTAAAAGACTTTTCAGACAAGCAAAATATACACATCACAAACATTAACTTAAGAAGCCAAAAGGAAGCTGTTGTAGCATTTGTAAAAATAAAGAAACAACAGGCATTTCTGGAAATAAATAAATAAAAGAATCCTTTCATAATGATAACAGGGCCAAACCACCAGGAAGATGTAATAATTCTAAATTTCAAAACACAAAAGGTAAATTGTACCATAATAAAACCTGATAGAACTAAAATCAGAAATAGACAAATACACATATAAAAGGAATTTTAGCACATCTATCTCATAAAGTAATAGAACAAGACAAACACTGCTAAAGATAAAATCAGTTTGAATAAGATTAACAAATGTGACCTTTACAACTGACATATATGAAACATTATGCTTGATAATAAAGGAATAGACATGATTTCCAAGTATGTTTCGAAAGCTTGCCAATACCGATCATATCCTGGGCCATAGGAAAAATTGTCACAGTTTTAAATAATTGAAATAATTCAGAGTGTTCTGACCATTGTGGAATAAAGCTAAAATTAATACCAAAAAAAATCTAAAAATCTTCTAAATACTTCTACATTATTCAAAATAATTCTAAATCACACTTTAGAATTATTAGGTCAAAGAGGAAATTGTAATAAAAATTAGAAAATATTTTAAACTGAACAATGATAAGAATATTTCATATTAGTTTTTGTGGGGTAGAGCTAATACTATGCTTAGAAAAAAATTTATGTCACCAAGTGTATAGAGGAGAAAAAACCTAAAAATCAATTATTTAAGTATCTGATATGAAGATGTTTGAAAGGAAACAAATTTGATTCAAAGAAATTAAAAGGAAGGCGATAATGCGAAGAGCAGAAATGAATAAAATAGAAAAAAATGCACAAATGAAAAATTCAACAAAAACACAAGGTTTTTTTTTTGCAAAAGACTAATGAAATTGATATTACTAGTAACACCTCAAAAGAGAACAAAAGAACACACATATTACCAAAATCAGGATTGAAAAAGAGGGCATCATTACAGATCCTGTAAACATTAAAAGGATCACAAGACGATTTTTTCTTTAACTTTATCCACAAAATTTAAAAATTCACATGAAAAGGACAAATTGCTTAAAAAGGTCCACTTATCAAACCCTACACAAGAAGATACAGAAAATCTAAATTGTCCTACATTTGCTTTAAAAGTTGATTCTGTAATAAAAAAATGAAACCTCTACTAATGGAGTTTAATGATTTCACTGGTAAAATTTTCCATGTAAAAATAATAGTGTTTTTCAGGGAATAGAAAAGAAACAAATACTTCCTAACTTGTTACATGAAGTGAAGATAATCTTGTTACAAAAACCTGTCCAAAAAGAAAAGAATACTAAAGGTCATTCATTTTAAGAGCATAAATACAAACGTTATGAAAAAAAGAAGGTATCAGGGGTGCATGGGTGGCTTGGTCAGTTAAGCGTCCGACTTCAGCTCAGGTCATGATCTCACGGTTCATGAGTTCGAGCCCCGCGTGGGGCTCTGTGCTGACAGCTCAGAGCCTGGAGCCTGTTTCAGATTCTGTGTCTCCCTCTCTCTCTGCTCCTCCCCTGTTCATTCTCTGTCTCTCTCTGTCTCAAAAATAAATAAACGTTAAAAAAAATTAAAAAAAAAAAAGACGGTATCAAACCCAATAACAAATTATTTTAAAAAGTATGTCACGGGGCACCTGGGTGGCTCAGTCAGTTATGCATCCAACTCTTGGTTTTGGCTCAGGTCTTAATCCCAAACTGACAGTGCTGAGCCTGCTTGGGATTCTCTGTCTCTGTCTCTCTCTCTCTCAAATAATAAATAAATAAACTTAAAAAGAAAGCATATCATAACCAAGTGAAGAGGATTCACTCTAGCAATGCAAAGTTGGTTTAACACTTAAAAAGAAGGGGCACCTGGGTGGCTTGGTCAGTTAAGTGGGTGACTCTTGATACTGGCTCTGGTCATGAGCTGATCGTTCGTGGGATCAAGTCACGCATTGGGCTGTGCACTGACATTACAGAGCCTGCTTGGGAGTCTCTCTCCCTCTCTCTCTGCTCCTCTCCCACTCACACACACATACACACTTTCTCTCAAAATAAGTAAATAAACTTAAAAAAAAAAGCAAATGCAGTTTATCACCTTAACAGGATAGAGAATAATCATGTGATTAATTCAATAGATATGGAAAAAAGCACTTATAAAACTGAACACATATACATGACTAAACAAATTTAAAAAACCTCTTAGCAAACTAAGAGTAAAAGGATAATTTTCTTTTTTTTTCTTTTTTCTTTTTTTTTAATTTAATTTAATTTTTTTTTAAGGAGAATTTTCTTAAACTAGTAAGTAGTACTAACATAAAACCTACAGAGAACAACAATGGTGAAATAATAAAAGCTTTCTCTGTGAAACTGGAAATGAGATCATGATGCTTGATATCACTACCTCCATTAAAAACTGTGCTGGAGTTTCTAAGAAATGATATGAGCTAGAAAAAGTAAAAATTATAAGGGTTTGAAAAGAAGGAGTAGTCATAATTCATAAATTACATATTTTCTATGTGGAAAATCCAAAAGATTTACAATCAGGAATTAAAGGTGATCTCAGGAAGTACATTGGATGTAAGGCTAATATAAAATACTGATTTTTTAAACAATTAGAAAATAAAACTTTAAAAGATATACTATTTATAACAGCATTAAAAGTCTTGAATATTAAGGAATAAACTTAACGAAAGAATTATAAAACCCCTACTGAGAGAATTCAATGAAGACCTAAATAAATAGAAGATTATGTATTCTATGTACGTATGGCCATGTATTAGAGATCTTAATATTATAAATATCATTTCTCCATAAACTGATCTATAGATTCAATGCAATTTCAATCAAAATCCCAGGAGGTAATTTTATATACAATGATAAGATAATTCTAAGATTTAGATAGAAATGCATAAAACAAAAATAGCCAATATTTATTTATTTATAAATTATAAATCTGAGTATAGTTGATACACAATGTGACATTAATTTCAAGTATACAACATAAGTGATTCATCTTCTCTATACTTCATGTTATGTTCACTACCAGCTTGTCTACCCTCTGTCACCATACAATGCCATTACAATGGCAGTGACTGTATTCCCTATGCTGTGCCTTTTATTCTTGTGACTTATTCATTTCATAACTGGAAGCCTGTATCGCCCACTTCCCTTCACCCATTTTGTCCATCTCCTCACTGCTCTCCCGTCTGGCAACCATCAGTTTTTTCTCTATTTTTATACTTCTGATTCTGCTTTTGTTTCCTCATTTATTAATTCATTTTGTTTTTTAGATTCCACTCATATGGCAATTTGTCTTTCTCAGTCTGACTTATGTCACTTAATATAATACCCTCCTGGTCCATCCATCTTGAACCAAATGGCAAGATCTTATTCTTTTTTTTTTATGGTTGTCTAAGATTCAGAATAGCCAATATTTAAAGAAAATATGTTGAGCATTATTTTATTTTACATGGCATTATGTTGATATAGTATTATTACTTTTTTACCATAATGGCAGGTTTAATTCCTTTCTTCTGAGTCTAATGCGGGAACATAGGCATAACTTAAATCTTAAGGAGATGGTTGGAAGAATCCAGAAGTCCTAATCTATGGGTTGACTTATTCAGAATCTGTTAACTCAGTTTGGAATCTTACGGAGTATAAGCAAAGGAACAAATAAAATCTTTAAGGTTTCATAAAACAACCAAGGTTCTTGTAGATGGTTGTAAATTTGGATTTGAGCTTTGCCACTTAAAGGTGTATGACTTGAGCAAGTAATTCAATCTCACAGGGTCTCATTTCCTCCACAGTAAACATGAGATTTATTATTCCTCCCTAGAAGGACTGTTCTGAGGTAAAAACATAAGATTTTTAAAAATACAGAAGATATTCATGTTGATAAACAAGATATTTAATGTTACTTACATTTCTTCCCCCTTCAGATCAACATACTGACCTTGCTGTAGTTGCTGAAAATGATCAACTAAATAGCAATGCATTATCCAGGTTGAGTGGCAATTAAATCCAGCTTCAAGTTGGGTGTGAAAAGGAAAAATATGCCCCGATTTTTGTTTCCTCTTATTGCAAATTCTGCTAAGTAGTTTTTGCATTTTTAGGGAAAGGGAAATCTGTGTGCTTTAAAATTTTATCAGTTTTGCTTGGGGGTCCAGGTTTGTAGGTATATCTTTGGATCTCAGATGCTGAGTTTCATTCTCGAGAGATAATGAAACCTTGAACCAAAGAGCAAAAGGCTTTTAAAAATTTTTTTTAAACATTTCTTTTAATTTATTTTTGAGAGAGAGAGAGAGAGAGAGAGAGAGAGAGAACAAGCAGGGGAGGGGCAGAGAAGAGGAAGACACAGAATCCGAAGCAGGCTCTAGGCTCTGAGCTGTCCATACAGAGTCTGACACAAGGCTCGAATTCAGGAACTGCAAGATCATGACCAGAGCCGAAGTCTGAGGCTTAGCCACTTAGTCATGCAGGTGACCCAAAAAGGCTTTTATTTTAGTGCCACCACTCATGAGTTGATGGTGGCTACCTAGAGCATGTATGGAGAAGCGTTCTTAGACTGAATCTGAACTGACCAAAAAAAGAAGCTACATCTGCTATGAGCTGTGGGAGGTAGGATTAGCAGTATAGGCCATTTTGCTCAGAATCTACCCTACCCTCCACAGTATACATCATTTCAGAGTAGGAGAAATCCTCTCAATGTAAAAAAATGTTTTCAAGCTTCCCCATGATAGAAAAGTAGGGCTTTGCAATTTCTCTTAAACACTAAAACAAATTATGACCAGAAATCTGGGTTTCTATAACCTATATGCTATAAAATGTCCTCTATGCAGTATTTTTCAAAACTAAGAAAACCTGTGGATGTTTAATGGATCAAAAATAAAGTGAGATTTTTAAAAAGTCCATAGCACCCTTATGTACAATGGTTGTTTATATAGGATGTTTGCATGCAGACTTATTCACCTAGCAATATTATGATTTAGGTTTATTTCACAATGAAAGAGGTGGTCTCATGTGATAGAAAATGGACAGAAGGTATATCATTAGGGGTGTATATGTGATTGCAGAATATAAGTATTTAAAATTCCTACTTTCCTTCTTTTCATCAAATACGCACATGGCTCTTTCCCATTAGTCCAAGGCATTCTCACCCAGAAAGCACAGGTACAGCAATACCATTCAGGAAGTGGATGGGGCACATTGTGTAAAACCACACAAAATCAGAGGCACAGATCAAAAGATGTCCCAAATGCCAACCAATACAATCATACTGTGTTGTTACCAAGTTCATCTGCATCTCTACTAACAAGTTCCAGAAAATAAAGCAAATCAAGTCAATATGGATAGTTGGTCCTTCTTTCAGTGCTATGATTTATAAATATCAAAATTTATGTAATCTTGGCTCCATGGTAAGATGACGAATATAACACATTTCTTCATACACTGTAGGAGTTTTTGTGTTAACACGTCAGCACATTTTTAGTTACTTAGATGTAGCCATGAAATATCTTTTTTCCCTGTTAGTTGGCAATGTGAGGTAGAATTTTTTTTTAAACATTCCTCAATATCGTCACTTCTTGCACACCAGCCTAATCTGAACTTAAACAGAAAGCAACATTGCCAAAGCTAATAAACCATGACTCTGGAGACATTAGCCAATGAACAGTTCAGTAGTTTATGTTAAGCATCCACAAATGCTCTGGTTTTGGGGGGTGGGTAGAAAGCAGTTCATGTCTTCACTCTTATTTGTTTTAGTTATCCTACTCTTTGCCTGTGCAACGAGGCCCAGGAAAAGACCTGATAAAATTCTTGGTTCCCTTATCCAGCTATAACATCCTATTTTAGTATCGGTGGAGACTGTATCTTCCCTATTTCATTTTCTTGTTGCTGTTTTAAATACAGCACCGTGCCAATTTCAGACCTCAGTGCAAGGCTTCTGATTTTAAGATTACTAGCCAGGAGTTTCTCTCTTTTAGATTCATTAATCATTGATAGAGCTACAACACTTTGGAGCTGAAAAAGTTAAGGTGCCTGAGAACTTACAGGTATTCCAACTTCTTAACTATACGTAAGGCGCTGTGCAAGAGGCCAAAGATGTACGTAGATAGAATATGGTTCCTGCCCTCGGAAGCCTTCCATATGCCTGTCATATTATATCATTAAATTCAACAATGACTCATTGAGCATTTACTATGATAGGACATTTTACAAGACTGCATGAGATACTCTGTTCTTGCTGTCAAGTTGATTAGGATCTTTTCTGTTCAAATAGTTTTAAGATGTCTAGTGAAGTAAAAATATACATAGAATATTACAAGTGTTCGTGATTCTAAATAAGTATGTAATGTACATTCTTATCTTCTCAAATGGAAAGTTTTTTAAGGCAATGACTTTGTGATGCTTGTTTTTAATATTTCCAATACCAAGCCTAACCCACGGGGATATACTTAAAGAGACTACATGACTACTGTGGGAAATATACATGAAAAAATTTTTTTGAATAAAGTATGGTAAATGCCATAACAGAGGTATTATCAGGTACCAAAGAAGGATAAAGGAGGAATAACTTATTTGAAAGAGTAATAAATGCCAGTTGCATAAATGAATAAAAATATTAAAGTGAAATTGCTTGCAATATAGGAAGTTAAATTATTACTTTTCATTATACCTTATAAAATAGCCTGGGTATGATAGTGCTTTTTGGAGCTAAGATTATTATTTTTATGTACACTCACACCATATCTTATTGTTGTATTTCATTTTTCTTCAACTGCAACAATGATTATTTGTCTTCAAATCAAAGAAAGCATAAAGTGATCCATGGAACCAAAGACATGATCTCTTTGAGATATTCTTCTGAATTGAAACTTTAAGAATTTTGTGTTAGTGGAATTGCTTTAGATAGAAATGTTTTGAGAATTTGAATCAGGCATCAGTGGAGCCATCAGAGGGTGCCAATGGAGGGTGGGTTATCCCGTAAATATGCACTATTATGTGCTAGGCACCCCAGTAGACACTGGTGAAGAACACAGGCTAATACATTGGTTCTGGCCTCAAGAAGCTCACAACCAATAGACATATGAATGAGCAGGGAAAGAACAAACTTAAAATCTGGGCTACATTTTGCTTTGTTGTCATGCAATCAGGCAGTATTTACTGTAAGCTAGTGGTTCCCAAACTATGGAACCTAGACCTGAAGCATCAAGTATCCTCAGCAAACTTGTCAAAATGCAAATTTTCTGGTCCAGGTCACATTTAGTGGTCATAAATCTGGGGGTGGGGCCCAGCAATCTGTGTTTTAATAAGTCCTCTAAATGAGACTAATAATGCACACTACAGTTTGAGAACCCCTCACATAGCCTGGCTCTTTCACTTCAGACATCAGTACTGCAACTACAGCTAAAATCCTATCTTCCCAGTCATTATGTAAGAGAAGAAAGTGTGACATGCTTATGTATATTGAACATGAGCCCCCAAATTTAACATTTATTAATCATTTAAACAATAATATTTCTCCCCATCTATTTATGGTCTTGGCACAGTTTATGTGGTAGTCTTTGTTTTTTCTTCACCTTCTATGATACCAGTCAGAGTGCTTGATACTGGATAAAAATATAAAAGAAAGTGGTTTTAAAAACCTCAGAGATCTCTTGTATATTCTTTGCTTATAAACTTAACTTCAGCCCAAAGGAATTATGACCATAGTACAAAGCTCTGGCTTCCTATAGACTGGTAAATGTACATATGGAGAGGAGGCAGACATAAAGAGTACATAGTCAGCTAAATCTAAGATTATTTTCTCCTCCAAAGTAAGGAATATTTAGTGATGCCATTCTATTCCCTCATCAGTAGTGGCAGCAGCACCTCTGATTATTCTTCAGACCACTTTAAAGAAGAAAAGTGGCACTCTATTACAGCTGATCAGACATCAGTTTATTTTTTGAAGTCTTTTGGGTGTTTTATGAAATGGGTGTGTGTCTGTTGTCATTAGATCCACCCCATGTGACTGTCTAGCATAAAATACCTGTCTTAGAGGAGAGAAGCAAGAAGCACGATGGGAACTTCTGTGCATCTGCTGATGTCTCAGTCACAATCTTGTTGGCGAAACTAACAAGGTAACCTCACTGATTTCCTCTGAGGAAGAATTGAAAAAAATTGCTAGAGATACATTACACAGGAGCTGTCCCCAAGGAACCTCATCAATTCCTCCCAGGAGTTCAGAGGTGAGTAGAAAAGTAAAGAACTTGGGATCTGAGACAATGCACTTTCTTTCTAGTCTCCTTCCATGGCATTAATTCATCAGCCATATGGAACTCTCAGCCAGAAAGGAATGAACACAATAAACTGGCCTAAATAGGATTTCCCTTAACAAATACATTTAAGTAAGAAAAATTTAAACACACAGTTTATTCCAATATCTTCTACTTAGGAATTCTTTCTGTTTTGGGTCATTTTGTTATCTTTCCTGGCTTCCTATTTTGTGTGGTTCAACTTTTTTTTTTACTTAACTTTTTTATTATCCCTCCACATCCAGTCTGAGAATTAAACATTTTGTAGGATACACCTGTGGCAGTGCCAGCATGTTGGCTACTCTATGGTCACCCTTCTTCGCTATAAACAGACCTTTAACAAGTAGTCTCAGGAGAAGGAGTCCCCACCCACAGTTCAGGAGGATGAATCATAATTGGTCTAGTTAGTCATGGGAATTTCATTTAATTTGCCAGTAACTGGTCTGGAGTCAGCCCATTTCTGACTAAGGAGATACAATAGACAGTTTGAGGAAGAGTTTCCTTTCCGAGAAGACAAAGAGCTGTCTTCTTTGTTAGAATATTTGTGTGAGGATATCTCCAAGAGATGACAAGGGCAAGAATTAAAGGCAACAGGTAAGGATAGAAGAAGGGAAGGACAATAAGAGCATGGGGGTCTTGGTAGTATCTTTAAGCAGTTGAACCAATACCTACAACCACCCACATCTGACTTCTTGCTTGGGGAACAAAACAAATTGCTGTTTGTTGAAGACATCATTGATTAGGTTTCCAGTTATATACAGCTTAACGTTTCTGGCATTATGAAGTATATATTTCAAAAATATTTCAAAGCTGACTTTATTTGAAGTCCAAAAGCAACATCCACATTTCCAGGGTATACACCCTATGGAACTGGGCAACATCTTTCCACTAACCAGAGAAAGGGCAGTTGAGAGCCTTCTGGAATCCAAAAATGGGGTTCTAGGAAGTTGTGCCATAAATGTCTTTGCCACAAGCATTTTTGCCACATACATTTTCACTGTGTAACTAAAATTATGAGGGCTACTATTTACATAATATAAAAATGGGAGTACCACATCAATGTAAAACTGAAACTGACTGTCAAATGGTTATTTTGGAAGACAGAATTGCCTTATGGCCAATTAGTCATGTAGTGAAACTGCTTGCGGCAAAGGTACCTGAAGTGAAAATTATGGACATGCAAAAATGGTTCCATTTTATTTATTTATTTATTTGGATTAAAAAAATGTTCATTTATTTTTGAGACAGAAACAGAGAGAGAGAGAGAGACGGACAGAGGATCTGAAGCAAGTTCTGTGCTCACAGCGCAGAGCCTGACATGGAGCTCGAATCCACAAACCATGAGATCATGACCTGAGTTGAAGTCGGACACCAAACTGACTGAGCCATCCAGGAGTCCCAAAATAGTTCCATTTTAAAATAATGTGGATATTTATTAATTATGAGGTAATAGCGAATTTCCATTTTATCAAGTCCCATTGGGAATTTTCAAACTTTTCAACTTGGTAAACTTACACATCACTCTATAGGTTTGTATTCATTTCATTTTACAATCTTAGAAATTGTCTTAACTTTGTCTCCCAAATCTTTTTATGTTTTATTTCAGTAATTTTATTCTAATTTCTAAGATCTTCTTTCTCTTTGTTTTTATCTCTTCTTTTCCCTGCCCC